>NC_045440.1:53975852-54098321 GCF_002776525.5 Piliocolobus tephrosceles
ACACACACACACACACACACACACACACACACACACACACACACACAGAAGATCTAGTGTATTTCCTGTACCTTGGAGTGTTCCCTTCCACCCCTTGGAAATTAATCCCCTTTACTTCTCCTCCCCAACTACCAGGCAAATACTTTCTGATCTGATATCCACAATCGATTCCTTTTTATTGTTTATTGGCTGGCTGAAATATTATTCTTTTGTAAACTGTCTGTCCAGGTCTTTTGTCAACATATTTTGGACACAAATTTTTATCAGATATAAATATTGTGACTATATTTTCAGAGTGAGTGTCTTGTGTATTTGTTGCTTTGATGGTACATTTTGATAACCACAAATTTAAAATTGTATTAAGTCTGACTTATCAATTATTTATTTTAATACTAGAGAATTTTGGTCTAGTGTAAGTAATCTTTGTCTACCCTGAGAGTGAGAAGATATTCTCTGTGTTTTCTTTGAGAAGCTATATGGTTCTAACTTTCAACATTATGCCTATGATACAACTCTTTTCAGTTTTATGAATGGAACAAGGTAAGTTTCAAGGTATATATAGGTATTTAAATAAGGCTTATTGTGGTATAATTTACATGAAATAAAATTCATCTTTTTGAAGTATACTTGATAAGTTTTGACAAAAGCATACAATTCTGTACCTTCTACCACAATTGAGGTACAGAAAACATTTATCAACTCAAAGTTTTCTAGTGCTCCTTTTCAATCAATTCCTTTTATTTCAAATGCTGATATGTCTCTGTCTCTTTATGTCATATAAATGAAATCATGCAATATATGGTCTTATCTGTCTGATTTCTTTCACATACCACAATGCATTTGATGTTCTTTCATACCATTGCATGGATCAGCAGTTCATTCTTTTTATTGCTGAGTAGAATTTGAATGCATGGGTTTACCACAATTTTTTTTTATTCATTCACTAGTTGGTGGATATTTGGGTTGCTTTTAATTTTTGCCTGTCATGAATGAGCTTCTATGAACATTCGTGTGTGTATCTTTTGTGGATATGTTTCCATTTTTCTACATGAATCATATGGAAATTGTATGTTACATTAATAAGAAACTGGCCAGCTGTTTTCCAAAAGCGACTGCATCATTTTGCCTTTCTATCAGCAATATATGAGAGTTACTCACATCATCCCTGATACTTGGCATTTCTTAGTCTTTTTACATTTTAGGCATTCTTGTAGGTATGCAGTGATACCTCACTGGGACTTGTAGGTATTCTTGTAGGTATGCAGTGATACCTCACTGGGACTGTAATTTGCGTTCTAATAACGAGTATCTTTTCATGTATTTATTGGCCATCTGTATAGCTCCTTTAGTGAAATCTCTGTACAAATATTATTTTTAGATTCTACTTGGATTGTCATCTTATTATTGAGTTATAAGAATTCTTTACATAATCTGGACGTGTGTTTTATCAGTTACATGTTTTGCAAATATTTTTGCCCAATCTCTGTGCACGTATTTTTTATTATGAATGAGTGTTGAAGTTTGTCTAATCCCTTTTCAGTGCATTAAATGGAATAATCATGTGCTTTTTCCTTTCTATCCTGCTGAAATGGTAACTCACATTGTTTGATTTTTGAATATTGAACAAATTTTGCATTGGGATAGGCATTGTCACTTGATAAAATAATATGTGCATACATTGCTGGATTTTATTTGCTAGAATTTTGCTGAAGATTTTACATCTATGTTCATGAAGGCTACTGGCCTATAGTTGAATTTTCTTATAATGTCTTTTTCTGGTTTCAGTATCAGTGTGATGCTGTCTTCATAAAATAATTTAAGTAGTATTTACTTCCCTTCTATTTTCTGGAAGATTTTATGTAGGATTGGTATTATTTCTACCTTAAATGTTTGGCAGAATTTATCAATGAAGTCATCTTGGCAGGAGTTTTCTTTGTGAGAAGGTTTTAACTACTAATTAAATTTAGTAATAAGGACTGTTCAGGTTACCTGTTTCTTCACATGTGAGCTTTAGTACTTTGTGTCTTTCAAAAAAAGTATTCTTTTCATCTAAGCTACAGAATACATTGACGTTACGTTGGTTGTAAGATTCCTTTGTTATCTTTTTAATGTCCATGGAATCTAAAATAGGATATCTTTCTTCCAGGTAGGGTAATTTGAGTCTTCTTTTTTTTCCTTTCTGACTAGAGGTTTATAATTTTATTGATCACATCAATGAATCAGTTTTTAATGTCATTTATTACCTCTAGTGCTTTTTTCACTTTTCCATTTCATTGATTTCTACTCTTTGTCATTCTTCTTTTTCTGCTTATTTTGAGATTAATTTTTCTAGTTTCTTAAGAGAATAGCTTAGATTAAAGGTTGACAAATTACAGCCTGTGGCGTATTTCTGTATAAACTCTTAGCTAAGAATGAATTTTATGTTTTAAACTGTTGTAAAACTATATAAAGTAAAGCCAAATAATATTCGATAATATTCAGTAGAGACCATAGTGGTCCACAAAGCTTAAAATATTTACTATCTGGGCTGGGCTTGGTGGCTCATGCCTGTAATCGCAGTACTTTGGGAGGCCAAGGAGGGTGGATCACCTGAGGTCAGGAGTTCGAGAACAGCCTGGCCAACATGGTGAAACCCTGTCTCTACTAAAAATACAAAAATTAGCTGGGTGTGGTGGTGCACGCCTGAAATCCCAGCTACTCAGGAGGCTGAGGTGGGAGAATCACTTGTAACCGGGAGGCGGAGGTTGCAGTGCGCAAAGATCGTACCACTGCACTCCAGCCTGGGTGACAGATCAAGACTCCATCTCAAACAAACAAACAAACAAAAAAGTTTACCATCTGTTCACTCATTTTTAAATGTTTACTAATTGCTGGCTTAGATAATTGATTTATGATGTTTTGTCTTTTTTAATATAAGCATTTAAAACTACAACTTTCCCGTGAATCACTGTTTCAGCAGCATCTCACAACATTGTTATGTTGTGGGGTTTTTTCCCCATTCAGACAAAACTTTAATTTCTTTCGTGATTTCTCCTTTACTCCAGGGATTATTAAGTGTTGCATAATTTCCAAATGTTTACATAGGTATTCCCTCCACCCCTTTTCTCATTACTGATTTTTAGATAAACTCTGTTGTGGTCAGAAAACACATTTTATATTATTTCAGTCCTTTTAAGTGTATTGAAAGTTGTTTAAGATGCAAAATAAATGCTATCTTGGTAAATATTTTGTTTACACTTGAAACTAATTTGTATTCTGCTGTCTTTGGGTGTTTTATGTACGTTGATTACAGAGATTCTTTTTATACAGATATTGTTTTTCTTAAAAAAATACTTTGTTGAAATATATCCTTTTCTTCCATCTGGTAGATGAAGTGCCTAGTCCAAAATTCAATTCACTCAATATCTGCAAGTTAAATTTTGAACTCTTTAATCTGTTTTTTGTATAAGTTTTCTGTCTTTGCATTAGTCTCATGCTCTTTTTATTACTATAGCAAGTATTGATAATAGGTAGTGTGTATTCTAGTATTACTTTAAAAACATTTTTTGACTATTCCAGATCCTTTGAAACTCCACCTTAATTTAGAAATTTAGAAATCTGAAAAAATATCTCTTTTTTCAGAAGTATCTGCTTGAAATTTGTTTAGAATTACATTAAATCTGTAGATCAATTCTGGAAGGACAAATTTTTTAACAGTATTGAATCTTTCAATCCGTGAGTATAGTATATTTAGGTGTTCTGTAATTTCTCTCAAAAATGTTTTATTGTTTTTAATGTAAGGGTTTTACATAACTTTTTTTTATTTTTATACTTTAAGTTCTAGAGTACATGTGCACAATGTGCAGGTTTGTTACATATGTATACATGTGCCATGTTGGTGTGCTGCACCCATTAAATTGTCATTTACATTAGGTATATCTCCTAATGCTATCCCTCACCCCTCCCCCGTCCCCACAATAGGCCCCGGTGTGTGATGTTCCCCTTCCTGTGTACAAGTGATCTCATTGTTCCATTTCCACCTATGAGGGAGAGCATGCAGTGTTTGGTTATCTGTTCTTGTGATAGTTTGCTGAGAATCATGGTTTCCAGCTGCATCCATGTCGCTACAAAGGACACAAACTCATCCTTTTTAATGGCTGCATAGTATTCCAATGCCACATTTTCTTAATCCAGTCTGTCACTGATGGACATTTGGGTTGATTCCAAGTCTTTGCTATTGTGAATAGTGCTGCAGTAAACATACGTGTGCATGTATCTTTATAGCAGCATGATTTATAATCCTTTGGGTATATACCCAGTAATGGGATGGCTGGGTCAAATGGTACTTCTAGTTCTAGATCCTTGAGGAATCGCCATACTGTTTTCCACAGTGGTTGAACTACTTTACATTCCCACCAAGAGTGTAAAAGTGTTCCTATTTCTCCACATCCTCTCCAGCACCTGTTGCTTCCTGACTTTTTAATGATTGCCATTCTAACTGGTGTGAGATGGTATCTCATTGTGGTTTTGATTTGCATTTCTCTGATGGCGAGTGATGATGAGCATTTTTTCATGTGTCTGTTGGCTGTATGAATGTCTTCTTTTGAGAAGTGTCTGTTCATATCCTTTGCCCACTTTTTGATGGGGTTGTTTGTTTTTTTCTTGTAAATTTGTTTGAGTTCTTTGTAGGTTCTGGATATTAGCCCTTTGTCAGATGAGTAGATTGCAAAAATTGTCTCCCATTCTTTAGGTTGCCTGTTCACTCCGATGATAGTTTCTTTTGCTGTGCAGAAGCTCTTTAGTTTAATTAGAACCCTTTTGTCAATTTTGGCTTTTGTTGCCATTGCTTTTGGTGTTTTAGACATGAAGTCCTTGACCATGCCTATGTCCTGAATGGTATTACCTAGGTTTTTTTCCAGGGCTTTTATGGTTTTAGGTCTAACATTTAAGCCTCCAATCCATCTTGAATTAATTTTCCTATAAGGAGTAAGGAAAGGATCTAGTTTCAGCTTTCTACTTATGGCTAGCCAATTTTCCCAGCACCATTTGTTAAATAAGAAATCCTTTCCCAATTTCTTATTTTTGTCAGGTTTGTCAAAGATCAGATGGCTGTAGATGTGTGGTGTTATTTCTGAGGACTCTGTTCTGTTCCATTGATCTATATCTCTGTTTTGGCACCAGTACCATGCTGTTTTGGTTACTGTAGCCTTGTAGTAAAGTTTGAAGTCAGGTAGCGTGATGCCTCTAGCTTTGTTCTTTTGGTTTAGGATTGTCTTGGCAATGTGGGCTCCCTTTTGATTCCATATGAAGTTTAATGTAGTTTTTTCCAATTCTGTGAGGAAAGTCATTGGTAGCTTGATGGGGATGGTATTGAATCTATAAATTACCTCGGGCAGTATGGCCATTTTCACAATATTGATTCTTCCTATCCATGAGCATGGTATGTTCTTCCATTTGTTTGTGTCCTCTTTTATTTCACTGAGCAGTGGTTTGTAGTTCTCCTTGAAGAGGTCCTTTACATCCTTTGTAAGTTGGATTCATAGGGATTTTATTCTCTTTGAAGCTATTGTGAATGGGAGTTCATTCATGATTTGTCTTTCTGTTATTGGTGTGTAAGAATGCTTGTGATTTTTGCACATTGATTTTGCATCCTGAGACTTTGCTGAAGTTGCTTATCAGCTTAAGGAGATTTTGTGCTGAGACGATAGGTTTTTCTAAATATACAATCATGTAATCTGCAAACAGGGACAATTTGATTCCTTCTTTTCCTAACTGAATACCCTTTATTTCTTTCTCTTGCCTGATTGCCCTAGCCAGAACTTCCAACACTATGTTGAATTGGTTTGGTGAGAGAGTAATCACTGTTTTGTGCCTGTTTTCAAAGGGAATGCTTCCAGTTTTTGCCCATTCAGTATGATATTGGCTGTGGGTTTGTCATAAATAGTTCTTATTATTTTGAGATACGTTCCATCAATACCGAATACATTGACAGTTTTTAGCATGAAGGACTGTTGAATTTTGTCAAAGGCCTTTTCTGCATCTATTGAGATAATCATGTGGTTTTTGTCTTTGGTTCTGTTTTTATGCTGGATTATGTTTATTGATTTGTGTATGTTGAACCAGCCTTGCATCCCAGGGATGAATCCCACTTGGTCATGGTGGATAAGCTTTTTGATGTGCTGCTGGGTTCAGTTTGGCAGTATTTTATTGAGGATTTTTGCATCGATGTTCATCAGGGATATTGGTCTGAAATTCTCTTTTTTTGTTGTATCTCTGTCAGGCTTTGGTATCAGGATGTTGTTGGCCTCATAAAATGAGTTAGGGAGGATTCCCTCTTTTTCTATTGATTGGAATAGTTTCAGAAAGAATGATACCAGCTCCTCCTTGTACCTCTGGTAGAATTCGTCTGTGAATCCATCTGGTCTTGGACTTTTTTTGGTTGGTAGGCTATAAATTATTGCCTCAATTTCAGAGCCTGCTATTGGTCTATTCAGGCATTCAACTTCTTCCTGGTTTAGTCATGGGAGAGTGTATGTGTCCAGGAATTTTTCCATTTCTTCTAGGTTTTCTAGTTTATTTGCATAGAGGTGTTTATAGTATTCTCTGATGGTAGTTTGTATTTCTGTGGGGTCGGTGGTGATATTCCCTTTATCATTTTTTATTGCATCTATTAGATTCTTCTCTCTTTTCTTCTTTATTAATCTTGCTAGTGGTCTATCAATTTTGGTGATCTTTTCAAAAAACCATCTCCTGGATTCATTGATTTTTTGGACGGTTTTTTGTGTCGCTATCTCCTTCAGTTCTGCTCTAATCTTAGTTATTTCTTGCCTTCTGCTAGCTTTTGAATGTGTTTGCTCTTGCTTCTCTAGTTCTGTTAATTGTGATGTTAGGGTGTCAATTTTAGATCTTTCCAGCTTTCTCTTGTGGGCATTTAGTGCTATAAATTTCCCTCTACACACTGCTTTAAATGTGTCCCAGAGATTCTGGTATGTTGTGTCTTTGTTCTCATTGGTTTCAAAGAATATCTTTATTTCTGCCTTCATTTCATTATGTACCCAGTAGTCACTCAGGAGCAGGTTGTTCAGTTTCCACGTAGTTGAGTGGTTTTGATTGAGTTTCTTAGTCCTGAGTTCTAGTTTGATTGCACTGTGGTCTGAGAGACAGTTTGTTATAATTTCTGTTCTTTTGCATTTGCTGAGGAGTGCTTTACTTCCAACTATGTGGTCAATTTTGGAATAAGTGCGATGTGCTGAGAAGAGTGTATATTCTGTTGATTTGGGGTGGAGAGTTCTGTAGATGTCTATTAGGTCTGCTTGGTGCAGAGTTGGGTTCAATTCCTGGATATCCTTGTTAACTTTCTGTCTTGTTGATCTGTCTAATGTGACAGTGGGGTGTTAAAATCTCCCATTATTGTTGTATGGGAGTCTAAGTCTCTTTGTAAGTCTCTAAGGACTTGTTTTATGAATCTGGATGCTCCTGTATTGGGTGGATATATATTTAGGATAGTTAGCTCTTCTTGTTGAATTGATCCCTTTACCATTATGCAGTGGCCTTCTTTGTCTCTTTTAATCTTTGATGGTTTAAAGTCTGTTTTATCAGAGCCTAGGATTGCAACCCCTGCCTTTTTTTGTTTTCCATTTGTTTGGTAGATCTTCCTCCATCCCTTTATTTTGAGCCTATATGTGTCTCTGCATGTGAGATGGGTCTCCTGAATACAACAAACTGATGGGTCTTTACTC
Organism: Piliocolobus tephrosceles; assembly: GCF_002776525.5. Lineage (NCBI taxonomy): Eukaryota > Metazoa > Chordata > Mammalia > Primates > Cercopithecidae > Piliocolobus > Piliocolobus tephrosceles. The sequence continues at coordinate 53,983,571 of NC_045440.1, forward strand.
TTTATCCAGTTTGCCAGTCTGTGTCTTTTTATTGTATCATTTAGTCCATTTACATTTAAGGTTAATATTGTTATGTGTGAACTTGATCCTGTCATTATGATATTAGCTAGTTATTTTGCTCATCAGTTGATGCAGTTTCTTCCTAGCATCAATGATCTTTACATTTGGCATGTTTTCGCAATGGCTGGTACCGGTTGTTCCTTTCCATGTTTAGTCCTTCCTTCAGGATCTCTTGTAGGGCAGGCCTGGTGGTGACAAAATCTCTAAGCATTTGCCTGTCTGTAAAGGATTTTATTTCTCCTTCACTTATGAAACTTAGTTTGGCTGGATATGAAATTCTGGGTTGAAAATTATTTTCTTTAAGAATGTTGAATATTGGCCTCCACTCTCTTCTGGCTTGAAGAGTTTCTGCTGAGAGATCTGCTGTTAGTCTGATGGGCTTCCCTTAGTGTGTAACCCAACCTTTCTCTGTGGCTGCCCTTAAGATTTTTTTCCTTCATTTCAACTTTGCTGAATCTGACAATTATGTGTCTTAGAGTTGCTCTTCTTGAGGAGTATCTTTGTGGCATTTTCTGTATTTCCTGAATTTGCATGTTGGCTTGCCTTGCTAGGTTGGGGAAGTTCTCCTGGATAATAATCCTACAGAGTGTTTTCCAACTTGGTTCCATTCTCCCCATCACTTTCAGGCACACCAATCAGATGTAGATTTGGTCTTTTCACATAATCCCATATTTATTGGAGGCTTTGTTCATTTCTTTTTACTCTTTTTTCTCTAAACTTCTCTTCTCACTTCATTTCATTCATTTGATCTGTAATTACTGATAATCTTTCTTCCAGTTGATCGAGTCGGTTACTGAAGCTTGTGCATTTGTTGCATAGTTCTCGTGTCATGGTTTTCATCTCTATCACCTCGTTTCTGGATTTCTCTGCATTGGTGATTCTAGTTATCCATTCTTCCATTCTTTTTTCAAGGTTTTTAGTTTCTTTGCACTGGGTACATAGTTCCTCCTTTAGCTCTGAGAACTTTGAATGACTGAAGCCTTCTTCTCTCAACTCATCAAAGTCATTCTCTGTCCAGCTTTGTTCCATTGCTGGTGATGAGCTGTGTTCCTTTGGAGGGGAAGATGTGCTCTAATTTTTTGAATTTCCAGTTTTTCTGCACTGCTTTTTCCCCATCTTTGTGGTTTTATCTGCCTTTGTTCTTTGATGATGGTGACATAGTGATGGGGTTTTGGTGTGGGCATCCTTTCTGTTTGTTGGTTTTCATTCTAACAGCCCTGACCCTCAGCTGCAGGTCTGTTGGAGTTTGGTTGAGGTCCACTCCAGACACTGTTTGCCTGGGCATCAGCAGAGGAGACTGCAGAAGATACCATATTGCTGAACAGCAAGTATTGTTGTCTGATTCTTGCTCTGGAAGCTTTGTCTCAGAGGTGTACCCAGCCATGCGGAGTGTGAGGTGTCATTTTGCACCTGGTGGGGGATGTCTCCCATTTAGGCAACTCAGGGGTCAGGGACCCACTTGAGCAGGCTGTCTGTCCGTTCTCAGAACTCAACCTCCGTGCTGGGAGAACCACTGCTCTCTTCAAAGCTGTCAGACAGGGACATTTACATCTGCTGAGGTTTCTGCTGCTTTTTGTTTAGCTATGCCCTGTCCCCAGAGGTGGAGTCTGCAGAGGCAGGCAGGCTTCTTTAGCTGCGGTGGGCTCCACTCAGTTCGAGCTTCCCTGTGGCTTTGTTTACCTACTTAAGCCTCAGCAATGGCAGGTACCCCTCCCCCAGCCTAGCTGTGGCCTTGCAGTTAGATCTCAGACTGCTGTGCTAGCAATGCGGGAGGTTCCATGGGCATGGGACCCTCCAGGCCAGGTGTGGGATATAATCTCCTGGTGTGCCATTTGCTAAGACCCTTGGTAAAGTGCAGTATTAGGGTGGGAGTTACCCAATTTTCCAGGTGTTGTATGTCTCAGTTTCCCTTGGCTAGGAAAAGGCTGCATAACTTTTTAAGAGATTTATTTCTGGGCACTTGACAGGTTTTGATACTCTTGTAAATGGGGTTTTACAAACTATTTTCCAATTATAGGTTGCTTGTATATAGAAGTGCTATTTTTTTTAATATATTGACCTTTTAGCGCATATATTTGCTAAGTTCACTTCTTATTTCTAGTATTTTTTACATTGTAGATATCATATGGTTTCTACATATACAATCAGAATTGTAGTTATCCTTTACCAATTGGTATAACTTTGTTTTTTATTCTTTCTTTATGAAGTGGCTAGAAGGCTAGAAGTTCCAGTACAATATTAGATTAACATATGAAGAAGCAGTGAAAAGGGACATCCTTGCTTGTTCTAAATCTCACTGGGAAAGCAGTCAATATTTCACCAATATGGAGGAAGTTACTAAAGCCTTTTTTTTTTTAAGAAATCAAATATCAGTTTTAGAAAATTCTCTTTATCTGTAGTATACTGAGAGTTTTATCACAAATAAACTGTAATTTTTATCAAATACTTTTCTGCATTTATTAAGATTATCTTTTTTCTATTTTTCTGTTTATGTAGTAATTGATCAATTTGAATATTAAACCTACCTTGCATTTTTGAATTAGATTCCACTGACTCATTATAGATCCGTTTTTTATATATTGCTGGATTTGGTTTACTGATGTTTTCTTAAGGGTTTTTGTGTCTATGTTCATGAAGAATATTGACCTGTAATTTTATTATAATGCCTCTACATTTTAAATGTTAGGATTTCACTAGTCTCATAGAAATTATAATTGGAATTATTTGTTCCTTTTCTGTCTACTGAAAGCATATATGTATTAATCATATTATTTCTTCCTTAAATGTTTAATTGGCTTCACCAGTGAAACCATTTAGTCTTGAAAGTGTTATTTTGTTTTTATTTTGTTTTGTTTTGTTTGTCTTTCATGGGAAAATTTTTCATAATGAATTTAGTTTTTTTACTAGATATAGGAAAACTCAGATTTTCTGTTTATTCTTTTGTCAGTTTTATTATGTTTTAAGAAATTGTGCATATCATCAAAATTCTTGAATTTATTTACTTAAAACTATTCATACTATCATTTATTACATTTTAAGTATCTTTATGATCTGTAATATTGTTTAATTTTTCCTCCTTGATATTGGTAAACTGTCTGTTTTGATCAATCTTACTAGGGATTTATCAGTTTTACTAATTGTCTCAAAGCACACATTTTTGGCTTGTTGATTTTCTCTATCGTCTCTTTTCTACCTCCTTAATTTCAGTTTTTATCTTTATTATTTTCTTTCTGATATGTATGTTTGCTTTTTTGTGCACTCCTGTTTGTTGTTTCTTAAAGTGAGATCTCAGGTTAAGTATGTATTTGAGAGCTTTCTTCTTATCAAATATAAGCATTTAAAATTGTAAATTTCCCTCTAAATAATGTTTGATCCATATCCCATAGATTTTTATATATGGTCTTTCTTAGTAATACCTAATATGAAATCTTTTGTAATTACTCTAGTTTGATCCATGGGTTTTCTGTTGTTTTGTTTTGATTATTTTTTTTTTCCTGGTTGATTTATTTGCTTTTTAGAAGTGAGTTTAAATACTAAGATATTTTCTAGATGTATAACTCATTGATTTGTAGTTTAGTTTCATTGTAATCAGAGTCACACATTGTAAATGATTTCATTTCATTTCTTTTAGATTCATTGAGGTTCATTATATTGCCCAATATGTGGTCCATCTTGGTAAATGTCCCATGCATATTTGAAAATGATGTGTATTCTGTTATTGTTAGGTGAGATTTTCTATAAATGTCAAATGGATCAGGTTGACTGTGTTGTTTAAATTTTTTATAGCTGTAATGATTTTTGTCTTCTTGTTCTGTCATTTACTGAGAAATATTTGCTAAAATCTCCAGTATTGATTGAAATTTGTCTGTCATTTTCTCCCCTTCTGACAAGTTTTGTTTCACATATTTTAAAGTTGTAATATGAAATTACTATATACTTGAGTTTATAATATTTGATGAATTGATTCTTTTGTCATTATGATATGTATATCTTTATTTGGGTAATATTCTTTTTCTCGAAATATAATTTATTTGATATTGGTATGGTCATATCAGCTTTCTTATGTTGAGGGTTGCATGTTACATCTTTTCCTATATCTTCATGTGTGGCCTATTTGTACCTTTATTTTTAAAGTATGTTTTATGAAAAGAGCATATTCTTAGGTCTAATCTTTTCATTTAGTTTGACAATTGTTGCCTTTTAATTAGAAGTTTGACTCATTACATTTAAAATCATTAATGATATTGGTAAATTTAATCCTAAACTCTGAGTAGTTTTCCCTTTTCTTATATATATTTCTTCTTCTCTTTATTCTTTTTTTTCTTCTTTCTAATACATTATTTAATGAGCTAAAGTTTTTAAAAATTTGTTGGTTTGTTTTTAGTATTCTATTTTATCATTTCTATTGGCTCTTCAGCTATATCCCAGTATTTTTAAGATGATGTGCTAGACATTAAAATATGAATATCTAAATTACCCTTGGCTATATTAATATATTATTCTACTTCATAAATAATATTACAAATTCATACCAGTTGAATTCAGTTTACTCACCACAATCTTTGTGCCCTTGTCATGTATTTTACTTTGACATATGCTATGAAGAGTGTAATACGTTTTCATTATCTTGCTTGAAGTCATCAACAGAATTTTTATTATCCATATATTTATTTTTTTATCTGTATGTCTTGTCCTCCACAGAGTTTATGTTTTAACATTTCCCTTCAGCCTGATACAAATTCCTGTATATTTGTCTATCTAAATATTTTTATATTGTCTTCCAATTTTAAAGAATAATTATGATACATATAGAGTTAAAGGATAGCAAAGTTTTTTCTTTTATCATACTTGATCTTATTCTCAAAATATTTGAAGTTAGTGATGAACTGAATTCAAGCAGAATTGCAAGAAAATTCAGACTCAGATCAATTACAGATTAGAGTGACTCAACCATCAACCCTAACAATCAGACAGAAGATATGTAGAGGTTACAAAAAAGAAAAAGACAAAAGCAACAAACAAACAAAAATGTGGGGGAATGAATAAAGCCTCCAAGCTCCATGAGGAGGTGTCAAATGGTCTAACATACGTATAAGTGGAACCCCAGAAGTCCTTTAGAAGACAGTTTAAGAATGAATGAGGATTCATCCTGTCTGTGACTCTTTGGGCTGCTAATCCACTGTTGGATCCATTATCAACTTTCTGTCTCTGAAGACCAAAGAAAGCAAATAAAATAGCTGTAGGTACAAACAAAAAATATTTATAACAGAAACTTAGTGTTCTGTCTTGCAACACAAGGTGTGAGACATTCCCATAAGTTGATCACTTGAACACTTTGGATGTATGGCTCTAGAATCTAGCCATGCCACATTAGGAAGACGGCAAGGAAGATAATATCCAAAGACACATGTAGCATTTATCTGAGTTATCCGGAAATACTATACAGTCTTTCAGGAAGACAGTGTAGTTAGAATAGTTGAAAAATGTGGAGACATAATGTTTCTGGTAATAGAAGGCCTAGTAATTATGCATAACTTTGTTATTGAGAATATTTCCATACAATAGCAACTAAGAGAAATCATCCCTTGCTTATGTAGGAGTAGACTTTGCCCTTCTGGCTGTCTTAAGATACCTATTTTCAAACTTCCAGGTATAATTTTTTTTCAAAATACAGTTACAGTAAGAATCCCTTGAGCATTATTCTCTTGCAATATAATAGTTTGTAACTAAAAATAATTTCCCATAACCTTTCTTTGAACATTGTTACCAAACTTGACAGTATTTCCTACTCCAATAACTTCTGGGGAAATTCTTTAAAACAATTATGATTTTGATTTGTGTTACTCTGATAATAGTGATATCGAACATTTTTTCATATGGTTATTGGCTGCTTCTTTGTACCCCAAACATACTATACTCTATATATACTCATGTAACAAATACACTATACTCATATATACATATACACACACTATACTCATGTAACAAATCAACAAATGTACCCATGAATCTAAAAGTTTAAATTATTTTTTAAAATTCTGAACAGTTCCCCTATCCCCTAGTTTAATAAAGATTTTAGAGTAAAAAAAAAATGAAAAATAGCATAATGTCGTGATTATAAATAGATGGATAAGTTAAGTAGAAATGGAGATGATTTCGAATGTGAACAAACAATTTTTAAAGTAACCCCAAAACTTGAGAGTTAAGTTCATACAGTTTTGACTGTTCATAATCACCCTCTACCATTGTACTCTTTTATCTTCATATTCCCAGCAATATTATTTCTGCAGAGGCAACATTATGTGAAGAATCTTATCTTGTAAAATAAGATTCTTCTAAATGTTTTATCTGAATGAGCTTATAAAAAGGGTTATTGAATAAGAATTTAAAGAAAGCCAAGTATCAATAATCTGGAATCATGAGATATTTAGGCTCACTTGGTAGTATATTTGGTGCTAACACGTTAATCTGTGACTATGTCTCAGCTCAGTTTCCTTTTTTCCATATCTAGAGTGGTGAATGTCTTTACTCAAATAGGTTTTTAAGACAAAATGTAGCATATTTGCTTGAGCTGATTAATATTTAAATTGGAATTCCAGAAAGACATTTTCCAAAATGGCCATGTAAAAGAGGTATGTTGTCTAATAGTTAACTTTATAAATGAATGCCTGGAGCTTCAGAAACCTGAGTGTCTTTGCTGCACTCATTTCCAGCATTCCTCTGCTGATAACATACAAGAAGAGAGATAAAAAGGCATTTTTAATAGAGTCTGTTTGGATGTTACCATATAAAAGATAAATTTTATGACAACTATGAGGCTTCAGGCCAGAATCCCTATTGGTACTTATATACTGCCCCCCAGCTGCAGAGCTCAAGCTGGGCATAAACGTGGCTTTCTGAATTAAGGGTCTGGAGAGTTATGGGCTCAGAACTACACAGTCCTCTTTGGCGTTGGTGTCACTGTTTTACAATGAAGTGAGGGAGGTATTTCTGCAGTGTAGGGCTTTCTGAGGCTACCCCATGCTTCAGATGAAAATGCTGGTTTGTTGATGCTATGTCAAATCATATCTGCAGAATCCTGGGCTCAGACCTTGCCAGCAGCAAATCAGTGCCACCCTGCTTAGGGAGAACCTCCTCATGGTATAAGATACTTTCCTTTTTTCTTCCATAATGGGGTAAACAAAATGTGTCTTTACCTTGACTAGAAAATCCAAATGTAATTAGCAACCATGTTTATCTTTACATCATTTAAAGCATCATTGATATCAATGAATTTTTCATAAATGCGAGTTCTGGTGCTGTTGAAACAGTTTTCATGATAATTAGCAGTCTTAGCAAAAAAGAGACTTAGATGGTCTTCAGGAGTAATCCTGCCTTTACTGTAACTGTGAGGAATGAGAAATCTGTTCAAATGATATTGCTAGATTTCTAAGTAAAAGCCTTAGGGAAATTTATATAACTAAATATTAGCATCTGAAAATTGAGTTTTCCCTTTACAGAAAAGAAAACTTTTCATACTCAAAAATACTTTGAAAAAAGTCCATTTCACTGAAAAGTGGTGACATAATTATTGAAATAATATATACTTCCTTTCTAAATCAATACAAATAACATATACTTCCTTTATAAATTAATACAAATGTAACTAACAAAGATCTCTTTTCTTTGTTTACCCATGGATTTTGAAACTGTTAATATTAACCTAATAGAGTGATTATGTTTAGTAACAATGACTCAGTAAAGAGATGTTAAAATAGTTTATTCAAATAGTTATTTAGAACTAATTTGATTATAAATTTTCCTTGAACTCATTCCAGTGTGTTTTAAATAATCTGTTTCATTAAAGATATTTTCAAGTTTCCTATAGTTGTTCAAGACACAGGCTTTAAGGTCATTATACAAATTATTTCTAGTTAATGCAAGTTTTTATAAATGTTTTCCCATGAAACGGTTTCTAAATAACTTCAAAAACCCAGATTGTAAAAAAGACCCACAAAAAAAAAAAAAAAAAAAATGTCGGGGGTGGGGTGTGTGGGAGGAGTTCTTATCTTGATGAGTGAAGAGCGTTGGATCAAAAGATCCAGGCTTGGCGGGCTATTCTGCTCACTCACCTCTGGATGGATTCTGGTTTCTCCACTTATCTCTTAGGTATGATACCAAGAACTGCATGAAGCACATCTTTGAGGGCATACAGGTCGTGTAAATCTTGAGAGGCAGCATCACACAGCGTAAGAGGATTAATTTCATTCATGAAATTGAAATCTACCTGTTCCAGTACTCAACTCACGAACAATAACCTGTGGGTCCCCAAATGTCTCCCTTACACTACATTTATTTCTTTATTTGGTTAGATCCTTGAGGTAAAGCAAGGACTCATCACAAATGAATACTTTGTGAACTGTTGTTGTGGTGGTGGTGGTGGTGGTGGTGGTGGTTGTAATTAACACAATCTTCTGGAGAGAGGAATTGCCTGAGTCAGAAACAAACTCTCCTGATTTTGAGTAAGAGTTTACAAGAATTTGTATTGCTTCCTTTAGTTATCTTTACACAGATAATAATGAGTTTATCATCGGAATGTTTGTTGTTTGCCTTTTTATTTAAAAGCACTTCAAGAATCTTACTTTGGAGAAAGAAGATAAAAACTCATTAGAATTCTCACATGAAGCATCTGCTCCACTTGGGCTTGTACTTCAGGGCCTTTGCACTTCCTCTTCCTCTTCTTGGAAGTGTTTATCCAAGTATCCCCATGGGTGCTCCCTGCATGTCTTAAAATCTCTATTCAAATCTCATCTCATTACTCAGGCACTCCCTGATGACCTTCTAAAGAGTACCCCATCTGTCTTTTTCCTCCCACGCTGCTTTCTTTTGTTCTAAAGCACTTGCCCCTCTCTTTTATTATGTTATGTATCTATTTCTGTGTGGTTAGAGTCTATTTCTGTCACTGAAATTGAAGTTATATGAAGTCTGACACTGCTTTATTTTTCATTTGTTGAATTCATAAGTGATGGGAAAAGCACCACATATATTTGTACTTATAGCCAAGAAATTTAAAGCTTTGGATTGTATAATTCCATTTAGGAATAACAATAGCTTTAAGTAACAGGTTGATTTGCTCAAACAGTGACCATTCAGGTGTCTTCTTTTTAAAACTTCATGTTCTGAGGCTCAAATGCAATGAAAATGATCCAATTTATTGCTCTCCATAGTCAAAACTCTGCTTATGCCTTCCAGTCTTCCTTCCTGTGCCCACTTCTTCCCACAATTGCTGCTGCTCTCTTTCCACTGCACTCACACTGAGGGGTTTTCAGCGGACCCTTAGCCCTGCCTTTTTTTTTTCTTTTTTGAGACGGAGTCTTGCTCTGTCGCCAGATTGGAGTGCAGTGGCATGATCTAGGCTCACTGCAACCTCCGCCTCCCGGGTTCAAGCGATTGTCCTACCTTGGCCTCCCAAGTAGCTGGGACTACAGGCACGTGCCACCACACCCAGCTACTTTTGTATTTTTAGTAGAGATGGGGTTTCACCGTGTTAGCCAGGATGGTCTTAATCTCCTGACATTATGATCTGCCCGCCTCGGCCTCCCGAAGTGCTGGGATTACAGATGTAATCCTGGCCCAGCCCTGCCTTTTAATTTACTTGAGTCTGCTTTTGGGATTCATCCATGAGGTCACATGTATCAGCAGTGTGTTCCCCGTTTTTGAGATTCATTCACCATGTGACATGTATCTACTGGTATAGCAGAGTAGTGTTCCATTGTATGGATATATAGTACCTTTTTCTGCATTTACCTGTAGATAGAACTTTGAAATGTTCCCAATTTGGGGCTACTATGAAGAGAGTTATAATGGACCTTTACACATGAATCTTTATGTGGGCATATGTTTTATTTCTTTTAAGTAAATACCTAGGAGTGGTACTGCTGGTTAAGATGGCAAGTGCATGTTTAATTTGAGAAGAAACTTTCAGTGTTTTTGAAGTGGCTGTACCTTTTGACGTTCCCACCTGCAATGGCTGAGAATTTCTATCGCTTCAGGCTTGGTATTGTGGCATCACATTTTGGTTTTAATTTTGATTTCTCTGACAACTAATAATGTTGAGCATTCCTTTTAATTTTTGAAAGTTATGGTATTAAATACACAAAGTAAATTCACTTTCTGATGCACATTTCTATGAATTTTGACAGGTGCTTATGGTCATGTAACCACTGCCACAATTAAAGTACAGAACGGTTCCATCTCCCCCTCATGCAGATTTCTCTCATGCTGTCCCTTCATAATCAAATCCTCTCCTACATTTACACTTAATGTAATTATCAATATGGTTGGACTACATAAACCATCTTTTATTTGTTTTCTATTGTATCCTTGTGCTTTTTGCTTTTTTTCTTTTTTTTTTAACTTTTTATGGATTAATTTAGTATTACCTAATATTCAATGTTATCTCTATGATTGACCTGTTAGTTTTATATCTTCGGTGTATTTTTTTAGTGGCTGTTCTGGGGTTTACAACGCGCATCTTTAATTTATCACAGTCTACTTTCAACTAATGTCAGAATCATTCACATATAAATTAAGAACATCCTAAGAGCATATTTACATTTCTCTCCTCCCGTTCTCTTACCTGTATTTCTGAGTATTTTATTTCTATATGTTTTAAATCTCACAAGACATTAATACTTTTTCAAATAGTAAACTGTCTTTAAAATTTTAAACCACTTTATTGATGTATAATTTTCAGAGCATTCAATCTTCTTTTAAAGAAATGAACATAGGTATAGGACAATATTTTCTATTTACCCACATACACACCATTTCCAGTGTTCTTCATTCTTTTGCACAGATCCTAATCTCCATTTGGTATCTTTTTCTTTTTTTTTTTCTTTCTGAAGAACTTTCTTGGCTGTTGTAAACACATTCCTTGGCTTTTATTTCTCCAAATGTCTTTATTATGCCCTCACATTTTTTAAGAAAACTATTATTGGAAATGAATGTGGGATTAACAGTTATGTTTTTCTTTACACTTATTCAGTTTGGGTTTCCTTGTATCTGTGAATTTACAGTTTTCCTAACGTTTGAAAAGTTTTCAACCATTATTTCTTCAGGAACTTTTTCTGTCTCTTTTCCTCCCTCTCACTTCTCCTTCTGAGACTTCAACTACATGTTGCCCAATATGTAGCCTCCTTCTGAGGCTGCCCAATATGGACCCACAGATCACTGAGACTTTTTCATTCCTTTCTAGCCTTTTGTCTTCTGTGTGTAATGTTGGAAAGTTTCTATTGCTATGCTCTCAAATTCGCTGAGTTTTTTTTCTCCTGCTATGTCAAATCTGTTAATCTTATCCAGTAAATATTTTACTTTATACATTTAGTTTTTCATCTGTAGATGTTTCATTTCCAAGTATCCTTAACATGGTGATATTTTACTGTAAATCCTGGAGCACATTTATAAGATTTGTAGTTGATGTTCTGAAGTTCTTCCTTGATACCTCTATAGTTTCCATCATTCCTTACTCATTTTCCTACTGCTTGTGGATCTTAATTTGCTTATCCTTTGCATGTGAGGTATTTTTTGATTGAGTGGGAAACACTGCATATGTCACATTATTAAATATTTAGATTTTTAATTATACTTTATGTTCTAGGGTACATGTGCACAACATATGTAAATGTTTAGATTTTGTTGTTTTACTTTTAAAATGTAGTTTTCTTCTGGAGAGGCAATTAAGTTTCCTCTGGATTATATTGTTACTTTTGGAAGATTATTTTTAAATATGTTTAAAATATTTAAAAATAATGTTTTTAAATATTTTAAATATGTTTGGTGGCACCTGGAGTTCTCCCCACACCCATTTTCCATGTTCTCTGACTGCACCCTCTGACTACACTTAGCAAAACTGTCCAGGATCTCTGGTTTCAAGACATAGCTGACCTGCCATTTGGGGCATCAGCGGGGAAGCCTCACCCACTCCTGAGCATTGGCAAAATGACTGTGCCCAGGCTCTCCCACCTTTGGCTGAGGCTCTTGACCCCCTCCTGAAGGTGTGGGCCAGTCTCGAGCCCACACATCCACATCATTGGTCAACTGGTCAGTCTCCTGGGAGTGCCTCTTCTCTATTCATTAAACTGCTTCTAGTAACCTTGGTGCAATAAAGAAACTGGAAAGCGCCAGCAGTTGTCAAGCATTGGAAAGGAATCAGCCTCATTACTTTGGATTTGGTTCACCCTTGGCTTTCCTCATAGCTACACAGTCCTCAAGCATCGTTAGTAGCTGCTGCCTCTTCTCTCTCTTCTCTCCTTAGTTCATTATTAGCGCCAATAAGCAAAGACGCTGGCAAAGTGCACAGCTTGCGCCTCTTCTCTTTGGTGGTCTTAAGCCACAGACCTTTTACACAACAGTCTCTATGCTGTCTGTCCTGCGCAGCTCAACTGCTGCAGAGAAGTTCCCTTCACCACCTCCACCTCCTGCCTCATCGAGGGCTGCTGCAGACCACTGGGTCACCTGCCATCCAAAGGCGCTGGGTGGGATTGTCCCGGTTGGACACTCCACCTCCTCCCCACCACCCGCAAACACACAGGGAATGCAGGACCCACTCTGCCAAGGCTGTCTGCACATTCCCTTCTCTCTGAAGAACTGGAAGTTTTTTCTCTGGTGCATGGAAGACAGAATCTCCCTGACACTATGTGGATTGTAAACACTCCCATGGTCTGAAAGGACCACAGGTTTTTCTGCAGCTACTTTGTAGCCGTTGTCAGCCCCTGAGCCTGGGATGATCTGGATACTTTGTCTTTCCACTTTCTTTCTCCCTATGCTGTTGGGCCTTCTACCTCCTTGGAGGTGTGAATTGCATCACTTTCGCAGTTTGTGTTATCTTTCTCTGAAGTACATACGTTAGATGTGGGACATTAATGGCAGCCATTACTGTCTTGTTCCTTCTGACTCAAGTTAAGTTTTGGTCTCTCTTGCTCCACTGGAAAAAAAAAACACACACACACACACACACAAAACAAAAGCAAAAGTGAACCTGAAGAGAAAGGAAAGGAGGGAAGACCTCATAGCCAGATCTACTGAGTTTTGTGGAGTGATTTTCTTTCTCCCTCTTTAAGGGGCAAATGCTTTTTCCACTGGTACATTTAAAGTCCTCCAACTATGGAGAGGTACCAGCTCAGGACAGGTGGCACCCCAGCACAGAGCTTTCAGACAGCTTGACCTTTTCAATTCTGGAAGGAAGAGATTTACTGTTGGCCACTCCTGGGTCTTTCTGGTATTTCAAAGGAATATTAGGTGCTGTGAATAGGAATTGAAGAGGCAAATGTGTTAAAACCATTAAATCCATGATTGGTCAATGTTATTCTGTCATTTTAAGAGACTAAATATGGAAGAAAGGCAGATGTGAAAACCATTGTAAAATTTTAAAATGTCACAATCAAAAATGAACTGGCTCTTTCTCCCTGAAAAAGTGAATCTGTCACTAAGTAGCACTATGACCTTTGATAATTCACTTTACCTGTGTATCTCAGGTGCTTTGTGTATAAAATGGAGCAGGTAGACTGATTATATCTAATATCTCTTTTAGTTTGAAATCCTCTGCTTGCTTTCCCTCCTCTACGGGCAGACAGAAAACTGAAATTGTAGGGTGTTCCAAGGTCTTCCAATAATGTTCAACAAAGGTAATTTAAATAAGTAAAAATATTATAAAAACAGAAGTCATTGGCCATGAAATTTCAAGGTCTACTTCACTACTTGCTAGAAGAAAATTAAAGCAAAAAATAAAGAAGCAAGGATCAGGGCTAAAAGTAGAAAAGTGTAGGTGGCAGGAAATATAATTGTATAGAAGTTTGAGAAATAGGCAGACTAAGTAACGAATTTAATCTCAAAATGTCAGAGTCTAAAAGGGATCATTGAAGGTCAAGAGTGAGCCAGAAAACCTTTGACTGAGGAAGCCAAAAATATACAGGATAGAAAGTAATACAGGAGATAGAAATCTATTAAAATATTTATGTAAACAAATGAAAGCTATAAAACTTATGGCAACAAAAGTAAAAAGTAGGGGAAATAATTAGCATTTACGGAATACTATTACATGTCAGCCATTAGATTAGGTGGTTTACTTAATAAAAGTAATTTATTAGTTCACTGACAAAAACAAGAAACTAAGGTCACCATGAATAATTATTGTTTATGATGCATACGCTTTGAGGATGCAAAGAAGTCTTGGCATTTGTGAAGTCAGTAGGACTTGAGCATGGGCCTGTTATCCGTATTTTCAATGTTTCTCATGCATGGTCAGGCTTGAAAATCACTGATCTGGTGTGCATCCTTTGATGAGGGATGTTTGCATTCAACTGGTGAAAGCAATGCACTGTTATAACTGCAGAAGACAGCAGAGGGCTATGGAGATGCGGGAAGACTCCCATGTAACTGAGCCAGAAAGCTGGGTGGGTGGGATTTAGACAAATAGAAAGGAGAGAGGAAGGAAAGCAGTTGTGAGGTTGGGGCAGTCCTGGCTTCTCAGGCAGTCAAGGTTAGTTGGTTTGGCTGAAAAAAAGGGAATAGATAACGTGGATTTTAATTAGAGTAAGACTAGAAAGGTAGGTGATGTCATAATTGACCAGTCTTAGCCACTGATCAGGGTGGTATCTGAATTGGCAAAGTGCAGCTGGAGAGTGAAAGCATTCGCAAGAGAATTTTTGTAAGCACACATTGAAATATATGAAAAGCTCCATCCAGGTTTATATCTGATATGGTTTGTCTGTGTTGCCACCCAAATCTCACCTTGAATTGTAATAATCGCCCCGTGTCAAGGACGGGGCAAGGTGGAGATAACTGAATCATGGGGGGCAGTTTTCCCCAAACTATTCTCGTGCTAGTGAATAAGTCTCATGAGATCTGATGGTTTTATATGGGGGAGTTCCCCTGCACAAGCTCTCATGCCTCCCACCATGTAAAATGTGCTTTTGCTTCTCCTTTGCCTCCCACCATGATTGTGAGGCCTCCCCAGCCATGTGGAACTGTGAGTTCATTAAACCTCTTTCCTTTATAAATTACCCAGTCTTGAGTGTGTCTTTATTAGCAGTATGAGAATAGACTAATACAATATTTAAGACTCCATAAAGAATAAGAGCAGGTATGTCGGGCAGGGAGCAGTGTTGAATCCTAACAGCAGCTGGGCAGTACACGGAAATACTTAGGTATACATGTGTTTAGGGGGCAGGAAATGGAAGTAACCAGAACCAAGCAGATCAACAGGGTTCCAGATAAGGGGGTCCCAGATAAGGGCGTTAGGGTTCCAAATTCCATGCCTCTCACACAGCACCCAAGAACTAGAGTATGCATGGGGTGGCAAGTCAGAGGTCCTTGCCAACTAAATGAAAAGGCACAGTGAGGTCCCAGGGGAAAGCCAAAGTCCATAAGGTCAATAGGGTTCACATGGAGAAGCCCATCCCAGGACCCCAGGTTCTGGGCCACTCTGGCATGCAAGTGATGCAGGGCAGGCCAGCCCCTAAATTGGGGCTTTCCCAGGGAGGATTCTTGGGTCACCCAGGAAAGTATTCGAGGGCCAGCCAATGGTGTTAAATAGCAACATTTATTGATGCGGCAGTGTACAACAGCAGCAGACATACTGCTCCTTGCCCAGCAGGGCTACCTCATAGGTAGTGTGCTCAGAGTAGCAGCTCAGAGGAGCTTTTGCAGCCATATTTATACTTTAATTCTATGAAAATTAAGGAGTAGTTTATGCAGAAATTTCTAGGAGTAGTTTAAGCAGAAATTTCTAGGATAAAGGCAGTAACTTCTGGGTTGTTGGGTTGTTGCCATGGAAAGGGGTGGTAACTTCCAGGTGTTGCCATGGTGATGGTAAACTGACATAGCACACTGGTGGGCATATCTTGGGGAGGTGCTTCTTCCCCAGAACTGTTTTAGCTAGTCCTCAGTTTGGTCCAGTGTCCCAGTCCCACCTCCTACTTCACCAACAAAACAGAGAGGAGCCCAGGATGTAGTGTGTGTGTATGTGTGTGTGTGTGTGTGTGTGTGTGTGTGTGTGACAGAAAGAGGAGGAAGCCGGAGGAGAGAAGACATCAGGGGAGAGTAAAAGAAAGGGGGCTCCAGAAGTGGGAGATGGGGCACCCTGGGGTGCACTGGAAACTGAGGGAGGTCCGCTATCCCAGGAAGGAGCCCCAAGGAGGTGCGTGACCCCCAGGTTCTGGTCACAGGTATCAAGCACGTGTGCAGACCTGAGGTATTCCATGTGAACTCACTTTTCACAAACAAGTGCTGAGGTTGTGAAAAGTGGGTTCATAGGGAATCTCTTAGATCCTTCCCTACTGTGAAATGCTGTCCACGACTAGCGCACTGGGGAAGGCTGTGTGGAATTACAGGGAGAGTGCTTTAAAAGGGAGGCGGCCAGTGAACACTGTTCTTCAGAATTTTTAAGGTGAAAGGAACTTATGTAATACCTTCAAGGACTAGCAGGTCAAAGAAAGGTGATTGAGTAACTACAGGTATAGTGTGCTAGACTATGTTCCAGTGGGAGAATACATCATGCTAAATTCATGGGCACAATGGAATAAAATCAGCCAAAGAATCCTATAAGGGATGTTTTTTTCCTTAATGATTCGCTGTGAAACCTTCTGGTTTTATGAAATGAATCCACCAAATCCTCCAAACTATGAGAGCTAGTACCATGTAGTGCCAGGGAAACTAAGGAAGTCCTTTTGGGAGAATAGGAACATACATCTAAATACCTTGGCATTTTGGTTAATTATTGTGATTTCCCGGGGAATAGTCACAAGATGATATTCTCATATCCACATATTCTATAAACCTTGTGCCTTACAAAATATTATGCCCCTCACCACTAAGGAGTCCAGCAAGCAGTTGTTTCTATACATGAAATGTGCTTAAGATTTCACATCCCTGGAGCTTAAGATGAAAGGAGAAGAGATATATGACAAGGCTCAACATTGTAGTTATATAGGATGAATAAGTCTGGAGATCTAATGTACACTCCCCGGACTATGGTTAATACTTTTGTACACTAATAACTTGCTAAGAGAGTAGATATTAGGTACTCTTACCACAAAGAAACAGAAAGGTAACTACAGTATATGAGATGATGAGTGTGTTAATTTGCTTAATGTAGAAATCGCTTTGCCATGTGTGTCTATCAAGATAAGTATATCAAAATATTATGTTTTAGTTGTACACCTTAAACATATACAACAAAAAGAGGAAATACAGTTTGACTGAAGAGCAGAAGCCCAGAACTATTGTGGTGTGTTTGCATTGACAAAACCAACAATTTCTTTATTACAGTGATCTACTTTGCTATAAAATTGCTCTGGGCAAAACTAAAGTTCATTAAAAGAAAATAGTTTGGAAAAATCTCTCATCAGATAATCATTCAGATCATTTAGTGGGCTTGTGCTTTTAACAAGGAACAGAAGATTTCTCCCAAGAAAGATTTTCTCAGAAAAAGAAGATTGCTTTTTCATGGATGATGATGTTATTAAGAAAATGTTTAGTTTTCAAGAATGAAAACCTTGGAGTTAACAACAACCCTTTGAAGTCTAGCTCAGAAAATATCTGGATTTTGATTCAACATTTGGCAAAAATATCTGACATACGGATCTAACCAGACATTGCCAGACATAGCTCAATATTGTGTGATTACAGTTGCTGAACTCACTTCCTTCTTTAGGTCACACCGACTTGAAGTGTAGTTTCTTTCCAAAAGGCAATAATGGGCTCTCAACAGACTTCATAAAACAAAGACAACAAAAAGTCTTAATTTGGTCAAACTCTTTCTCCATCCAGTTTTGTTCCCTTGCTGGCAAGGAGATGTGATCCTTTGGAGGAGAAGAAGCGTTCTGGTTTTTGGAATTTTCCACCTTTTTGCACTGGTTTTTCCTCATCCTCTTGAATATATTTACCTTTGGTCTTTGATGCTGGTGATCTTTCGATGGGGTTTTTGTGTGGACATCCTTTTTGTTGATGTTGATGCAATTCCTTTTTTTTGGTTAGTTTTCCTTCTGACAGTTAGGCCCCTCTGCTACAGGTCTGCTGGAGTTTGCTGGAGGACCACTCCAGACCCTGTTTGCCTGGGTGTCACCAGCAGAGGCTGCAGAACAACAAAGATTGCTGTCTGTTCTTTCTTCAGGAAGCTTCATCCCAGATGGGCACCCACCAGATACCAGCCAGACCTCTCCTGAATGAGGTGTCTGTCAACCCCTGCTGGGAGGTGACTCTCAGTCAGGAGGCATAGGGGCCAGGGACCCACTTGAGGAGGCAGTCTGTCCGTTAGCAGAGGTAGGCTTCAGAAAGTGGGTAATAACAAACTCCTCTGAGCTAAAGGAGCATGCTCCAACCCAATACAAGGAAGTTAAGAACCTTGAAAAAAGGTTAGAGGAATGCTAAATAGAATAACCAGTTTAGAGAAGAACATAAATAACCTGATGGAACTGAAAAACACAACAAGGGAACTTCATGAAGCATACACAAGTATCAAGAGCTAAATCGATCAAATAGAATAAAGGATATCAGAGATTGAAGATCAACTTAATGAAATAAAGTGTGAAGACAAGATTAGAGAAAAAAGAATAAAAAGGAACAAAGCCTCCAAGAAATATGGGACTATGTGAAAAGATGAAACCTACGTTTGATTGGTGTACCTGAAAGTCACAGGGAGAATGGAACCAAGTTGGAAATCACTCTTCAGGATATTTTCCAGGAGAACTTCCACAACCTAGCAAGACAGGACTGCATTCAAATTCAGGAAATACAGAGAACACCACAAAAATACTCCTTGAAAAGAGCAACCCCAAGACACATAATCGTCAGATTCACCAAGGTTGAAATGGAAAAAATGTTAAGGGCAGCCAGGGAGAGAGTTCAGATTACCCACAAAGGGAAGCCCATCAGACAAACAATGGATCTCTCTGCAGAAACTCTACAAGCCAGAAGAGAGTGGGGGCCAATATTTAACATTCTTAAAATAATTTTCAACCCAGAATTTCATATCCAGCCCACTAAGCTTCATAAGTGAAGGAGAAATTAAATCCTTTACAGACAAGCAAATGCTGAGAGATATTGTCATCACCAGACCTGCCTTTCAAGAACTCCTGAAGGAAGCACTAAATATGGAAAGGAAAAACTGGTACCAGTCACGGCAAAAACCTATCAAATTGTAAAGACCATAAACACTTTGTAGAAACTGCATCAACTCATGGGCAAAATAACCAGCTAGCATCCTAATGACAGGATCAAATTCACAGATAACAATATTAGCCTTAAATGTAAATGGGCTAAATGCCCCTGTTAAAAGACACAGACTGGTAAACTGGATAAAGAGTCAAAACTCATCAGTGTGCTGTATTCAGGAGATCCATCTAATGTGCAAAGACACACATAGGCTCAAAATAAAGGGATGGAGGAATATATACGAAGCAAATGGAAGCAAAAAAGAAGCAGGGGTTGCAATTCTAGTCTCTGATCAAACAGACTTTAACAGAGATCAAAAAGAGACAAAGAAGGGCATTACATAATAGTAAAGTGATCAATGCAACAAGAAGAGATAATTGTCCTAAATATATATACACCCAATACAGGAGTACCCAGATTCATAAAGCAAATTCCTAGAGACCTACAAAGAGACTCAGACTCTCACACAATAATAGTTAGAGACTTTAATACACCACTGTCAATAGTAGATCAATAAGACAGAATATTAACAAGGATATTCAGGACTTGAACTCAGCTCTGATCCAAGTGGACCTAATAGACATCTACAGAACTCTCCACCCCTAATCAATAGAATATACATTCTTCTCAGCACCACATAGCACTTACTTTAAAATTGACCACATAATTGGAAGTAAAACACTCCTCAGCCAATGGAAAGAATGGAAATCATAACAAACAGTCTCTCAGACCACAGTGCAATCAAATGAAAAGTCAGGATTAAGAAAGTCACTCAAAACCCCGCAACTACATGAAAAATGAACAGCCTGCTCCTGAATGACTACTGGGTAAAGAATGAAATTAAGGCAGAAATAAAAAAGTTCTTTGAAACCAATGAAAACAAAGACACAATGTACGAGAATCTCTGGGACACAGCTAAAGCTGTGTTTAGAGAGAAACTTATAGCACTAAATGCCCACAGGAAAATGTGGGAAAGATCTAAAATTGGCAACCTAATATCACAATTAAAAGAACTAGAGAAGCAAGAGCAAACAAATTCAAAAGCTAGCTGATGACAACAAATAACTAAGATCAGAGCAGAACTGAAGGAGATAGAGACATAAAAAACCCTTCAAAAAATCAATGAATCCAGGAGATGGTTTTTTGAAAAGATCAACAGAACAGATAAACCACTAGCCTGACTAATAAAGAAGAAAAGAGAGAAGAATCAAATAGACACAGTACAAAGTGATAAAGGGGATATCAACACTGATCCCACAGAAATACAAACTACCATCAGAGAATATTATAAACACCTCTATGTAAATAAACTAGAAAATCTAGAAGAAATGGATAAATTCCTAGACTCATACTCCTTCCCAAGACTAAACCAGGAAGAAATCAAATCCCTGAGTAGACCAATAATAAGTTCTGAAATTGAAGCAGTAATTAATAGCCTACTAACCGAATAAAGCCCAGGACCAGATGGATTCACAGCCAAATTCTACCAGAGGTATAAAGAGGAGCTGGTACTATTCTTTCTGAAACTATTCCAAACAATAGAAAAGAGGTAATCCTCCCTAACTCAGTTTCTGAGGTCACCATCATCCTGATACCAAAACCTGGCAGAGATACAATAAAAAAAGAAAATTTCAGGCCAATATTCCTCATGAACATTGATGCAAAAATCCTCAATAAAATACTGGCAAACCAAATCCACTAGAACATCAAAAGCTTATCCACCATCAATTCGGCTTCATTCCTGGGATGCAAGGCTGGTTCAACATACACAAATCAATAAACATATTCCATCACATAAACAAAACCAATGACAAAAACCAAATGATTATCTCAATAGATGCAGAAAAGGCTTTTGATACAATTCAACACCCTTTCATGCTAAAAGCTCTCAATAAACTATGTATTGATGGAACGTATCCCAAAATAATAAGAGCTATTTATGACAAACCCACAGCCAATATCATACCAAAAGGGCAAAAACTGGAACCATTCCCTTTGAAAACCAGAACAAGACAAGGATGCCCTCTATCAACACTCTTGTTCAACATAATATTTGAAGTTCTGGCCAAGGCAATCAGGCAGGAGAAGGAAATCAAGGGTATTCAAATAGGAAGAGAGGAAGTCAAATTGCCTTGGTTTGCAGATGACATGATTGTATATTTAGAAAACTTCATCATCTCAGTCCCAAATTTCCTAAAGCTGATAAGCAACTTCAGCAAAGTCTCAGGATACAAAATCAATGTGTAAAAATTACAAGCATTCCTAACACTAAAAATAGACAAAAAGAGAGCCAAATCATGAGTGAACTCCATTCACAATTTCTACAAAGAAAATGAAATACCTAGGAATACAGCTTACAAGGGATGTGAAGGACCTCTTCAAGGAGAACTACAAACCACTGCTCAAGGAAATAAAAGAGGACACAGACAAATGGAAAAACATTCCATTCTCATGGATAGGAAGAATCAATATCATGAAAATGGCCATATTGCATGGTGATTTATAGACTCAATGCTATCCCCATCAAGCCACCATTGACTTTCTTCATAGAATTAGAAAATATTAATTTAAATTCCCTATGGAACCATAAAAAAAAAGCCTGTATATAAGACAATCCTAAGCAAAAAGAACAAAGCTGGAGGCATCATACTACTTGAATTCAAACTATACTGCAAGGCTACAGTAACCAAAACAGAATGTTACTGGTACAAAAACAGATTTGTAGACCAATGGAACAAAACAGAGGCCTCAGAAATAATGCCACACATCTAAAACCACTTGATCTTTGACAAGCCTGACAAAAACTCTCAATGTGGAAAGGATTCCTTACTTAATAAAAGGTATTGGGAAAACTGGCTAGCCATATGCAGAAAACTGAAACTGGGTCCCTTCCTTATACCTTATACAAAAATTAACTTAAGATGGATTAAAGACTTAAACATAAGACCTAAAACCATAAAAACTCTAGAAGAAACCCTAGGCAATACCATTCAGAACATAGGCATAGGCAAAGACTTCATGACTAAAACACCAAAAGCAATGGCAACAAAAGCCAAAATTGACAAATGGGATCTAATTAAACTAAAAAGCTTCTGCACAGCAAAAGAAACTATCATCAGAGTGAATAGGCAACTTGCAGAGTGGGAGAAAATTTTTGCAATCTATCCATCTGACAAAGAGCTAACACAGAATCTACAAGGAACTTAAACAAGTCTACTAGAAAGAAACAAACAACCTCATCAAAAAGTGGGCAAAGTATATGAACAGACACTTTCATGTTTATGTGAACAACAAACATGAAAAAAAGCTCATCATCGCTGATAATTAGAGAAGTGCAAATCAAAACCACAATGAGATATCATCCTATGTCAGTTAGAATGATGATCATTAAAAAGTCAGGAAACAACATGCTGGAGAGGATGTGGAAAATTAGGAATGCTTTTACACTGTTGGTGGGAATGTAAATTAGTTGAATCATTGTAGAAGACAGGGTGGTGATTCCTAAAGAAATACCATTTGACCCAGCAATCCAATTACTGGGTATATACCCAAAGGATTATAAATCATTGTATTATAAAGACACACGTAAATATATGTTTATTGCAGCACTCTTCATAATAGCAAAGACTTGGAACCAACCCAAATCCCCATCAGTGATAGACTGGATAAAGAAAGTATGGCACATATACAACATGGAATACTATGCAGCCATAAAAAAGATGAGTTTATGTCCTTTGCAGGGGCACGGATGAAGCTGGAAACCATGATTCTCAGCAAACTAACACAGGAACAGAAAACCAAACACCACATGTTCTCACTCATAAGTGGGTGTTGAACAATGAGAACATGTGGACACAGGGAGGGAAACATCACACACTAGGGCCTGTCAGGGGGAGGGGGGCTAGGGGAAGGATAGTATTAGAAGAAATACCTGGTGTACTTGATGGGTTGATGGGTGCAGCAACCACCATGGCAAGTTTATACCTGTGTAACAAACCTGCACTTTCTGTGCATGTATCCCAGAACTTTAAGTATAATAAAAATAAATAAATAATTCCAATGTTAAAGAAAAAAGTCTTAATTTGGGATAGGAAAATGTCCTGATTTTACCTGCAAATCATTTTTTAATCAATTATAGCTAACATTTGTATTGAGCTCATTTGTTTACAAATCATTTCAATATCAATCATATCATCGCTATATAGCCATCCTGAGACGTAGTTCTTAGTTTTAGGTTTCTAGGTGAGGAAAACAGGACTAAATTAAGGTTATTCAATTAGTAAGCAGTTTAGAGCACAGGTCTGTTGCTGTCAGAGCACCATGCATTTGCTACTTTACATCAGTCATTTATTCATTTTCGATAAACATTCATTGGACACATAAAAGAATACAAGAGACATGTCTTGCTCAAAACTTTATCAGATCTTTCTGTACAATTAGTTTGAATTTTCTTAGTCAAAATCCTCCATAAGTGACCCAAAATATCTCTAAACTAAACGATAACCTGTAAATATGGCATTATAGTTCCAGGGCTGGTTTTTCTAAGAAAAATAATGGAAATAAATACAATAAGTCAGTGCTATGTAATACAGTCTAGATTCATAAGATGAGTTGGAGTGAGAAATGGAATCAAAGGAGTCCTAGGGACTGAGACATTTGAGTAGGGGAAAACATGAAGAGAAGAGCAGGAAACGTGTAAGGGATCTGAGGATTTGCAGGTTCAAAATGGGTTTTTCTACCTGGATCTAGGTCTGGTAAAAATAAATAAAAGTGACTACTTTCTGTGAGTTTGGCACCTAATTTGAAATTTTAAGTGGAGGCAGAAAAATTCAGGGCATGTGGTTGATAGAGACATGCAGTTGACTCTCCAGAGTTGAATTAAATATTGAACCCATGAACTAGTTGGTTGAACTTTTGGAATTTCTCCATGGTCTTTAGACTCACAGAAGTCAATATATTGGGGCATGGAACTTTTCTTGTTTGTGATTTTAGCATGTTTAAAAATTTAAACACAGGCTAACGTTCTAGAATTGTTTGTCCTCAGAATTTAAGTGTGCATTTTCTGATGCTAAAATGAATCCAAGAAGAACCACTCCGTTACATTCTATTTTTTAACTTATTTGAGAAGTATCTTTTGAGCACCTGCAAGGCACTTTGCAGCTTCTATGGAAAAATAATGATGAATATGACCTTAGTTGTTAAGTGTTGCTTATTAACCTTGAAAATATAAATGTGAAGTACATGTGTAACACAAGACTGTTAACTGAAATTACTTGAGGTTTAAATTTCTATACCTAATCTTGGATGTCTTCCTTAGGGTAAAATAAGCATATTTAATATTCAAACTACAGTGTTAAATATTTCAGTTTAAGTACTTTTCTCCAAATTCTGTTAATTCAGCACAATGCTCATCCCTGAGGATACGCAGACAGGTAAAATTTCCTCTTGTTAATAAGTTCATTAAGACCCAGAGCCATGGTTATTAACACCAACTATACTACAGTGGTTTCTGTGGCACCTTTGAAATACAAGGACTTCTCACTTTAACCCTTAGTGTTGGTTTGGCACAGGACTCAGTATCTATTACTTTTATGCCCTGTGGAGGATTCTGATACCCAGCCAATGAAAAAAATCACTAGGCTTATGAACATTCTTTGCTTATCACCTCTTCCTTTATTTTTCTGAAGGTCATTTATATGCAATTTCTCATAAAACTAAATATGCACCTTCACTATAACCCAGCAGTTTTACTCCTAGGTAGTCACTCAAAACAAGTAAAGACATATGCCCACAAAAGGACTTGTGCAAGAGTGTTTATGACACTTTATTCATAATAGCTCTTGTGTCCAACAACAGGAAAGTGATGGTGGGGACCCTCTGATACACTCATATAATGGAATACAACTCATTAATTAAAAGGACTGAATTATTGATGCATGCAATAAGACTAAATCTCTAAAACATTATGCTAAATAAAAGAAACCCCACACAACATAATGGTATTTTAATATTTAATACGGTATGATAGTATTTATATTACATTCTAGAGCAGACACAACTAATTTATGGTAGAAATAATCACAACAGTCATTGTGTTCAGTGAGGACAATAAGGCCAGTGAGTGTTGGTTGTTGGGAAGGCAAGAGGGGACTTTTAACGTAATCATGATAATCTATTTATTAATAGGTGTTTGGTCATTCTATTAGTCTATTTTCATGCTGCTGATAAAGGCATACCTCACAATGGGTAGGTAATTTATAAGGAAAAAGAGGTTTAATTGACTCACAGTTCCACGTGGCTAGGGAGGCCTCACGATCATGGCAGACGGTGAAAGGCACGTCTTACATGGCAACAGCGAGAGAGAATGAGAACTAAGAAAAAGGGGGTTTCCCCTTATAAAACCATCAGATCTCATGAGACTTATTCACTACCTTGAGAACAGTATGGGGGAAACCGCCTCTGTGATTCAATTATCTCCCACGAGGTCCCTCCCACCACACATGGGAATTATGGGAGCTACAATTCAAGATGAGATTTGGGTGGGGACACAGCCAAACCCTATCAGTCATACTGGTGCATACATTTATCAAAACTCATAAAATACTACACTTAAGATTTATGTATTGGATTTTTTTGTAATATTTGTTCAAAAGAAACAAGTTTAAACAAATCTTAAACACCTGATGATACGCACATTGAAGTATTTAGCGGGAAAATGTACCAAAGCAACAAGCAACTTACTTTGAATAAATGAAGTGTACTGATGGATAGAGAGCAAGATGGATGGATAGGTAGATAGGAATGTGATAAAGCAAACAGAATAAAGTGTAAAAGTAGGATCTATGTGGTAGATAGTGCAGAGTTTACTATAACATTTTTTCAACTTTTTTGTGTATTTGAAAGTTTACATGATAGAATGTTAGGAAAAACATTAGAAGTGTGCATATAATGTTCAAAGTGAGTACTTTATCCATGATAACTCATTGATTTTGCATAAATCTTGTGATGGCTAGAGACTAGCTGTACACCAAACCAAGTCTTCTTCTTCCTGATTACACAGCTACTTTCTTTTCTTTCTTTGTTTTTTTTTTTTTTTTTTTGCCACAAAGTGTGTTTTATTTTCATTATTCATACAAATAATTTTCTATAATATTCCAGGGCAAACTGGGGAATTTGGCAGTCCAATTGGGGGGATCCCTTCAGAGACCCAGAGGCCGGTGGCATCAGCGCAGAGTGCCCAGGTTCACAGTGCAGCTTGTGGCCCATGTCCATCTTACAAGTGGCTCTTCCTCCACGTCACTACTGGGGTCTCGAAGATGACAGGGGTAGGAAATCCTCCAGGATTTTAGGAAATTTCACTCCTCTTCTCCTGCTCAATGGTCTCTTTGGTCGGCAGGGTGTTCTTCTCCTGCGTCTCCATTTTCTTCAGCTTGGCCTTATCGAAGCTGGCAATTTCCCCCATGTCTGGTTTGTCTGCCATTTTCTTAAGACAATCCGTGTAGTCGGGTTCCGAGCCCGGGATCCTGGTGCTCCCACTGGGGTTGCTGCAGCAAGAGACCTACACAGTTATTTTCTAAATAGTCATATGCTTAAATGTGGTCAGGTGACTGACTCTGACCAATGGAATGGGAGTGGAAGGGATGTGCACCATTATCAGGCCTGGCCCATAAAAACCTTTCTCATCTGAGATTGGATGGAAACATAGCCTTGGATACCTTTCTTTGAAGATAGTGGAGCCATACACAGTGAATCTCTTACTCACTGAAGGGATGATGCTTGCCAATCAGAAGTATCAGTTTTGGATTTCTTGTAAAGTAGAAATAGACTTCTAGTTAAATCACAGAAGTCTGTGCTTTATTTATTATAGTAGCCTGTGCACAACTCTACATGCCAGGTCCTGTTAGTATCCTTATTTAACACATGAGGACACAATCCAGGAGTCAGGCCTCGGCTCAGCAGCAACCTTGCCATCCAAACCCAGGCAGTCTGGCTGCAAAGTCCAGGCTCCTGAGGTTTACACTATCTTGCCTCTTTCTTCCTTGCAGGCAGAGATACAAGATCATTGTTTCTCTTTTAAGCAGGTAATATAACCCTGTGACAGTGGGTAATCCTTCAAAATGCACATTTATATTCTTGCGAGCAGACTTTTCTTACTAACGGTTGAGCATGCTGGTTAGCCTCCCTTTCTGCCAGCTGGCAAGCTTCTGAGTACACAATGTCTGGCAAAAGCAGAGGGAGGCAGGAGGGAAGGAAGGCCAGGACATGAATATCAGCATCGCCCACCCTTGTAGACATTCTATCCCCCATTGCTAACTTAAATGATCAAAAAGAGGGGTGCCCCAACCATTGCATAAAGCTCCCTGGTATATTTTCAGCAAGTGTTTCTGCTGGTCCCAAGAATTCACATCCAAATAGAGGAGACTGAGCTCTCTTCCTTACCATTCACCTCATTCTGTTTCATTAGTAGTAGTAATAGCAGAAAGGGGAGCTTATTCACCCTGGATTAATCTTTGAAATAAACCATGTGTATTGATTTACTGAACTCCTGGTCATGAAGCTGGTGCTTACAGGACCCACAATGTAAAAGAGAGAGGTCAGAAGAGGACCTCTGCTATTTCACTGAACTGAGCTCTGGTGGGTTCACCACATCCTGCAAAAGATATGCCTCAAATACAGCATCCGGTCCTCCAGCATGCAGATGCAGGAAGTGGAAATTTTATATATGGAATTATTACCATGGTGTCTTTGGAACTTGTGTGAACCATCACACTCCTAATTGCCAGATGCCATGCAGCTTTGAGTTACATTTAGGAAATTATCAATGCTGCCAAATTCACATTTAAGGAGAATAGCAAGGGGCACAGCAATACCAAGTAGGCTTGCAAAGCAAATGCAAAATCAAATGAAATTCAGCCACAGACCTTTTGTTTTCATATTTGTTGTGGTTTATCAGGTAGCTGAATGTGAAAATAAATCCATGCAGATTCTGTATTTTTTAATGTAGAGCTACAGGTTACAAGTCAGTTAGCTTTTGGCAACATAATGGTGTTTCTGAATATAAATTGTTAACGATCTCTGAGCATCGAAATGATCTGAAATATCTTAGATTTCAAAATAAAATCTTCAACTTTCTCAAGATGATTAATGTCAGAATAGAAATTCAACAAATTCACTCTTTAAATTGAACCTTTAGGGAAAACACTTGCACCCCTAGCCCGAGTGAACCAATTGCATTTTGTCATACTACCCTCAGCTTCTTCCATTTGTAACAGACGTCAGGGTTTGCTTTGCAAATGTTTGTCACCTGAGTCCCCAGAGACCACTACATATGCTCTTGTGTGGCCCTCAGGGCTGCTCTGTACAAGAAAAAGAGTGGACCCCAGACTTTTGGCTCTCTTCTATCACATAATTTCTAAGGAGTCCGAAATTCAGTTAACTACCCAGCTTCCATATAATGTGCCTCCCTAAAATTCATTCCACTTAGAACCTCAGAATGTAAACTTATTTAGAAACAGTATCTTTGTGGATGTAATCTAGTTAAGATGAAGTCACAGTGGAATAGGGTGGGCCCTAACTCCAGTCCTTATAAGAAGAAAAAACAGAAACGAAGACACATGGGAGAAGGCTATGTGATGAACAGGCAGCAACTGGAGCCATGTGCCCATCATTCAGGAAACACCAAGGAACTAGGGAAGATTCAAGGAGAAATTCTTCCTAAGAACCTTCAGAGGGAGACTGGCCCCACTGACACCTTGATTTCAGACTTCCAGTCTCCAAAACTGGGAGACAAACATTTCTGTCCTCTTAAGCCACCCAGTTCGCAGTGCTTCATTACAGCAGCCCTGAGAAACGAATACAGGAAACACTACCTGTTAAAGAGGTAGTGTTTTAAGGATTTGTTCCTAAGTATTTGAAATCAGATCAATGAGAAATGCAAGATGAGTCTTTCCTTGTTTTGTTCAGCCTTCCTCTGAAAGAGAAAAAGGAACAAGTATTTTTTTCTGAGGTCACAGCTACAGACACCAACCAGGCACTGCCAGCCATCTGTCATTCTCAACTATTAAGCTTTAAGGAGCAGAAGCCTTTCCATTGTAAAGAACAGATAGAGAACAAGTCCAGGGCCCCAGGGCCCCTTCTTCTAGCATGATCCTTGCTGTCTTCCAAGATGGCACCTGTTAGACTCTAGATCGGAGATCATCCTCATTGATGAAAGTGTCAAAATACATAAGCATTTCTTTGCACAAAAAGTTTAGAACCAGGCTGCCGAGAGTGAGATTGGCATGCTACTTGTCACATCAATGAGCTTGTACAGGTTGTCTAGCCTTCTGAAGTCTCCATTTCATCTTTTACAAAATGGAAACAATGGCAATGCTTACCTCGGGATTATTTAGAGAGTTAAATAAGTTAAAACCTGAAAAGTGTGTAGTACAATAGTCAGCTCACAAAAGCATTTAAGTGCCCCAGCTAGTACAAACACTCAAAGGGTGATGGACTAATTCCTAGAGGCTGAGAGTGGATTACTTCAGTAGAGAAAAAACCCCTCAGGGCTCAGCTGTGGTGGTGGTGGGGACACATGCATGAGTTGCAACTCCAAGAGACTACCAGATTCTCAAGGTGAAAATCAGAGAGAAAACCCTGCCTGATTTGAGCAAGGGGAAGGAAAGTAATCATTTTGAAATACACTTGGAGCATTTCAGTCTCATTAATAGAGGTAAATCCTCAAGGAAAACTATGTTATTTCCTTAAGGAAAACTTAGACCAACTAAGATGGGTTTTACGAGAGCCTAACCAATGAGGAGGAAGGGAAACACAAAATCTCAGCCCCCTGTTCTCCTCTTATCCCACCTAAGAGGGTGAAAAAAGCATGAGGAAGCATTTGTGAAGATTACATCCCAGGAATATAGGCCCATTAAAAGACTGAGACTAGGTTATAGAACTACAAAACATTTAAGCTTTCCCTATGCCTTACCACTGTACCAATAGAAAACTTTTATAATAAGAGAAGATTACAGCTAAAAATAACTGCAAGACTCAGATTATTTTAGAAGACATCTGTAGGGAAACCAAAGACAAGAGGAGAGTTGAAAACAAGGGCACTAGAAGAAATTTTAGCCTCGGATACCTATAGCAACAGCAAACAGTAAACACAGCCTAACTCCTTCCCAAATAAATATAAAATTGCACACTAAAGGAATATTTACCTCAGTTTCCTTTATACAGTACATCATGTCTGGCTCAAAAACACAAAAACAAAAACTCCGGGCATACTAAAAGGAAAAAACACAGACTAAAGAAGCAAATCAGGCATCAGAATCAGACTCAGATGTGGCAGCAATTTTAGAATTATCAGACTAGGCATTTAAAATAATGGATTGATATGCTAAGGGCTCTCATAGCAAAAGTAGACAACAGGCAAAAGCAAATAGGAAATGTAAACAGAGAGATGGAAACTCTAAGAAAACATAAAACTTAAACTTTAGAAATCAAAAACACTGTAACAGAAATGAAAGACTATCTTTGATGGTCTCATTAGTAGACTTAACACGATTAAAGAAATCAGTGAGCTTGAAGATATGTTAGTAGAAACTTCCCAAATGAAATGGCAAGGAGAAAAAATAATGTGGAGGGCATGCCCAAGATGGCCGAATAGGAACAACTCCAGCCTCCAGCTCCCAACGTGAGCAACACAGAAGACGGGTGATTTCTGCATTTTCAACAGAGGTGCCGGGTACATCTCACTAGGGCATGTTGGACAATTGGTGCTAGTCTGTGAGTGCAGCCCGACCAGCCAGAGCTGAGGCAGGGTGAGGCATCGCCTCGCCTGGGAAGCACAAGGGGGAAGCGAATTCCTTTTCCTCGCCAAAGGAAAATGAGACACGCAACACCTGGAAAATCGGGTAACTCCCACCCTAATACTGCACTTTACCAAGGGTCTCAGCATACAGCACACCAGGAGATTATATCCCACACCTGGCCTGGAGGGTCCCACGCCCATGGAACCTCCTGCATTGCTAGCACAGCAGTCTGAGATCTAACTGCAAGGCCACAGCTAGGCTGGGGGAGGGGTACCTGCCATTGCTGAGGCTTAAGTAGGTAAACAAAGCCGCAGGGAAGCTCGAACTGAGTGGAGCCCACCGCAGCTAAAGAAGCCTGCCTGCCTCTGCAGACTCCACCTCTGGGGACAGGGCATAGCTAAACAAAAAGCAGCAGAAACCTCAGCAGATGTAAATGTCCCTGTCTGACAGCTTTGAAGAGAGCAGTGGTTCTCCCAGCACGGAGGTTGAGTTCTGAGAACGGACAGACAGCCTGCTCAAGTGGGTCCCTGACCCCTGAGTTGCCTAAATGGGAGACATCCCCCACCAGGTGCAAAATGACACCTCACACTCCGCATGGCTGGGTACACCTCTGAGACAAAGCTTCCAGAGCAAGAATCAGACAACAATACTTGCTGTTCAGCAATATGGTATCTTCTGCAGTCTCCTCTGCTGATGCCCAGGCAAACAGTGTCTGGAGTGGACCTCAACCAAACTCCAACAGACCTGCAGCTGAGGGTCAGGGCTGTTAGAATGAAAACCAACAAACAGAAAGGATGCCCACACCAAAACCCCATCACTATGTCACCATCATCAAAGAACAAAGGCAGATAAAACCACAAAGATGGGGAAAAAGCAGTGCAGAAAAGCTGGAAATTCAAAAACTCAGAGTGCATCTCCCCCTCCAAAGGAATGCAGCTCATCACCAGCAACGGAACAAAGTTGGACAGAGAATGACTTTGATGAGTCAAGAGAAGAAGGCTTCAGTCATTCAAACTACTCAGAGTTAAAGGAGGAACTACATAACCAGTGCAAAAAAACTAAAAACCTTGAAAAAAGATTTGATGAATGGCTAAATAGAATAACCAATGTAGAGAAGTCCTTAAAAGAACTGATAGAGATGAAAACCATAACACAAGACCTACGTGACAAATGCACAAGCTTCAGTAACCAACTCAATCTGCAGGAAGAAAGAGTATCAGCGATTGAAGATCAAATGAATGAAATGAAGCGAGAAGAGAAGTGTAGAGAAAAAAGAGTAAAAAGAAATGAACAAAGCATCCAAGAAATATGGGATTATGTGAAAAGACCAAATCTACGTCTGATTGGTGAGCCTGAAAGTGACGGGGAAAATGGAACCAAGTTGGAAAACACTCTGCAGGATATCATCCAGGAGAACTTCCCCAATCTAGTAAGGCAGGCCAACATTCAAATTCAGGAAATACAGAGAATGCCACAAAGATACTCCTCGAGAAGAGCAACTCCAAGACACATAATTGTCAGATTCAGCAAAGTTGAAATGAAGGAAAAACTGTTAAGGGCAGCCAGAGAGAAAGGTCGGATTACACACTAAGGGAAGCCCATCAGACTAACAGCAGATCTCTCAGCAGAAACTTTCCAAGCCAGAAGAGAGTGGGGGCCAATATTCAACATTCTTAAAGAAAAGAATTTTCAACCCAGAATTTCATATCCAGCCAAACTAAATTTCATAAGTAAAGGAGAAATAAAATCTTTACAGACAAGCAAATGCTTAGAGATTTTGTCACCACCAGGCCTGCCCTACAAGAGATCCTGAAGGAAGAACTAAACATGGAAAGGAACAACCGGTACCAGCCATTGCAAAAACATGTCAAAATGTAAAGTCCATCGATGCTAGGAAGAAACTGCATCAACTAGAGAGCAAAATAAGCAGGTAGTATCATAATAATAGGATCAAGTTCACACATAACAATATTAACCTTAAATGTCAATGGACTAAATGGTCCAATGAAAAGACACAGACTGGCAAATTGGATAAAGAGCCAAGACCCATCAATTTGCTGTATTCAGGAGACCCATCTCACATGCAGAGACACACATAGGCTCAAAATAAAGGGATGGAGGAAGATCTACCAAGAAAATGGAAGACAGAAAAAGCAGGGCTTGCAATCCTAGTCTCCAATAAAACAGACTGTAAACCATCAAAGATCAAAAGAGACAAAGAAGGCCATTACATAATGGTAAAGGGATCAATTTATCAGGTAGAGCTAACTATCCTAAATATATATGCACCCAATACGGGAGCACCCAGATTCATAAAGCAAGTCCTTAGAGACTTACAAAGAGACTTAGACTCCCATACAATAATAATGGGAGACTTGAACACTCCACTGTCAACATTAGACAGATCGAGACAGAAAGTTAACAAGGATATCCAGGAATTGAACTCAACTCTGCACCAAGTGGACCTAAGGGACATCTACAGAACTCTCCACCCCAAATCAACAGAATATACATTCTTCTCAGCACCACATCACACTTATTCCAAAATTGACCACAGAGTTGGAAGTAAAGCACTCCTCAGCAAATGTACAAGAACAGAAATTATAACAAACTGTCTCTCAGACCACAGTGCAATCAAACTAGAACTCAGGACTAAGAAACTCAATCAAAACTACTCAACTACATGGAAACTGAACAATCTGTTCCTGAATGACTACTGGGTACATAACGAAATGAAGGCAGAAATAAAGATGTTCTTTGAAATCAATGAGAACAAAGATACAGCATACCAGAATCTCTGGGCCACATTTAAAGTGGTGTGTAGATGGAAATTTATAGCACTAAATGCCCACAAGAGAAAGCAGGAAAGATCTAAAATTGACACCCTAACATCACAATTAAGAGAACTAGAGAAGCAAGAGCAAACACATTCAAAAGCTAGTAGAAGGCAAGAAATAACTAAGATCAGAGCAGAACTGAAGGAGATAGAGACACAAAAAACCCTCCAAAAAATCAATGATTCCAGGAGCTGGTTTTTTGAAAAGATCAACAAAATTGATAGACCACTAGCAAGATTAATAAAGAAGAAAAGAGAGAAGAATCAAATAGATCCACTAAAAAATGATAAAGGGGATATCACCACTGACCCCACAAAATACAAACCACCATCAGAGAATACTATAAACACCTCTATGCAAATAAACTAGAAAACCTAGAAGAAATGGATAATTTCCTGGACACTTACACTCTCCCAAGACTAAACCAGGAAGAAGTTGAATCCCTAAATAGACCAAGAGCATGGTCTGAAATTGAGGCAATAATTAATAGCCTACCAACCAAAAAAAGTCCAGGACCAGATGGATTCACAGCCGAATTCTACCAGAGGTATGAGGAGGAGTTGGTACCATTCCTTCTGAGACTATTCCAATCAATAGAAAAAGAGGGAATCCTCCCTAACTCATTTTATGAGGCCAACATCATCCTGATACCAAAGCCTGACAGAGATACAACAGAAAAAGAGAATTTTAGACCAATATCCCTGATGAACATCGATGCAAAAATCCTCTATAAAATACTGGCAAACCAAATCCAGCAACACATCAAAAAGCTTACCCATATGATCCAGTGGGCATCATCCCTGGGATGCAAGACTGGTTCAATATATGCAAATCAATAAATGTAATCCAGCATATAACCAGAACCAAAGACAAAAACCAGATGATTATCTCAATAGATGCAGAAAAGGCCTTTCACAAAATTCAACAGCCCTTCATGCTAAAAACTCTCAATAAATTCAGTATTGATGGAACGTATCTCAAAATAATAAGAGCTGTTTATGACAAATCCACAGCCAATATCATACTGAATGTGCAAAAACTGGAAGCATTCCCTTTGAAAACTGGCACAAGACAGGGATGCCCTCTCTCACTACTCCTATTCAACATAGTGTTGGAAGTTCTGGCTAGGGCAATCAGGCAAGATAAAGAAATAAAGCGTATTCAGTTAGGAAAAGAAGAAATCAAATTGTCCCTGCTTGCAGATGACATGATTGTCTATTTAGAAAACCCCATTGTCTCAGCCCAAACTCTCCTTAAGCTGATAAGCAACTTCAGCCAAGTCTCAAGATACAAAATCAATGTGCAAAAATCACAAGCATTCTTATACACCAGTAACAGACAAACAGAGAGCCAAATCATAGATGAACTCCCACTCACAATTGCTTCAAAGAGAATAAAATACCTAGGAATCCAACTGACAAGG
Organism: Piliocolobus tephrosceles; assembly: GCF_002776525.5. Lineage (NCBI taxonomy): Eukaryota > Metazoa > Chordata > Mammalia > Primates > Cercopithecidae > Piliocolobus > Piliocolobus tephrosceles. Next base: position 54,018,877 of record NC_045440.1, read on the forward strand.
GATGTAAAGGACCTCTTCAAGGAGAACTGCAAACCACTGCTCAGTGAAATAAAAGAGGACACAAATGGAAGAACATACCATGCTCATGGATAGGAAGAATTAATATTGTGAAAATGGCCATACTGCCCAAGGTAATTTATAGATTCAATGCCATCCCCATCAAGCTACCAATGAGTTTCTCCACAGAATTGGAAAAAACTGCTTTAAAGTTCATATGGAACCAAAAAAGAGCCTGCATTGCCAAGACAATCCTAAGTCAAAAGAACAAAGCTGGAGACATCACGCTACCTGACTTCAAACTATACTACAAGGCTATAGTAACCAAAACAGCATGGTACTGGTACCAAAACAGAGATATAGACCAATGGAACAGAACAGAGCCCTCAGAAATAAGACCACACATCTACAGCCATCTGATCTTTGACAAACCTGAGAAAAACAAGAAATGGGGAAAGGATTCCTTATTTAATAAATAGTGCTGGGAAAATTGGCTAGCCATAAGTAGAAAGCTGAAACTGGAACCTTTCCTTACTCCCTATACGAAAATTAATTCAAGATGGATTAGAGACTTAAATGTTAGACCTAAAACCATAAAAATCCTAGAAGAATACCTAGGTAATACCGTTCAGGACGTAGGCACAGGGAAGGACTTCATGACTAAAACACCAAAAGCAATGGCAACAAAAAGCAAAATTGAGAAATGGAATCTATGTAAACTAAAGAGCTTCTGCACAGCAAAAGAAACTACCATCAGAGTGAACAGGCAACCTACAGAATGGAGAAAATTTTTGCAATCTACTCGTCTGACAAAGGGCTAATATCCAGAATCTACAAAGAACAAAAACAAATTTACAAGAAAAAAGCAAACAACTCTATCAAAAAGTGGGCAAAGGATATGAACAGACACTTCTCAAAAGAAGACATTCATACAGCCAACAGACACATGAAAAAATGCTCATCATCACTCACCATCAGAGAAATGCAAATCAAAACCACAATGAGATACCATCTCACACCAGTTAGAATGGCAATCATTAAAAAGTCAGGAAACAACAGGTGCTGGAGAGGATGTGGAGAAATAGGAACACTTTTACACTCTTGGTGGGACTGTAAACTAGTTCAACCATTATGGAAAACAGTGTGGCGATTCCTCAAGGATCTAGAACTAGAAATGCCATTTGACCCAGTCATCTCATTACTGGGTATATACCCAAAGGATTATAAGTCATGCTGCTGTAAAGACACATGCACATGTATGTTTATTGTGGCACTATTCACAATAGCAAAGACCTGGAATCAACCCAAATGTCCATCAATGACAGATTGGATTAAGAAAATGTGGCACATATACACCATGGAATACTATGCAGCCATTAAAAAGGATGAGTTTGTGTCCTTTGTAGGGATGTGGGTGCAGCTGGAAACCATCATTCTCAGCAAACTGTCATAAGAACAGAAAACCAAATATTGCATGTTCTCACTCATAGGTGGGAATTGAACAATGAGATCACTTGGACACAGGAAGGGGAATATCACACACCAGGGCCTATTGTGGGGAGGGGGGAGGGGTGAGGGATAGCATTAGGAGATATACCTAATGTAAATGACGAGTTAATAGGTGCAGCACACCAACATGGCACATGTATACATATGTAACAAACCTGCATGTTGTGCACATGTACCCTAGAACTTAAAGTATAATAACAAATAAAAATTAAAATTAAAAAATAAATAAATAAATAAATCTTAGTTGATTTACTAGCTTTCTAACAAAAAAAAAATAATGTGAAGAAAACAGAACTGAATATGTAATAGCACTGGGGGGATTTTTTTAATAGATTTTATTTTTTAGAGGAAATTTAGACTTGCAATAAAATTAAGAAAATATTATGGAGATTTCCCATATATCTTCTGACCAATTTCACTATTATGAGCATCTTACATTAGTAGGCATATATGTTACAATTAGTGAACCAATATAGATACATAAGTATTCACTAAAGTCCTTATATTTTTCCATTTTCTTAGTTGTTACCTAATTTTTTTCTGTTTCAGTGTCCCATCCAGAGTGCCACATTACACTTAGTCATAATGTCTGTCTCCTTAGGCTCCTCTTACCTCTGACAGGTTTTCAGACTTTCCTTATTTTTGATGATCCTGAGTGTTTTGAGGAGTACTATTTGGGTATTTTGTAGAATATCATTCTTTGGGGATTTGTCTGACATTTCTATTATGTTGTAAACTTGAGTTATGGTTGTTTTGGGAGGAAGCCCAAGGCAACGTGCCATTTTATCACATCATATCAAATCTACCTACTGTCAACATGACTTGTCACCCTTGATGATGACCTTGACCACCTGGCTGAAGAAGTGTTTACCAGGTTTCTCCACTGCAAAGTTACTCTTTCCCCCCATTTCCATACTATATTCTTTGGAAGACAGCCATTCTGCATAGCCAATACTTAAGAAGTAGGGAATCATGCAATACCTCCTTGAGGGAGGAATAGCTGAATAAAATATTTGGAATTTGTCTCCTCTTCTATTTATTTATTTGTTTAGTTATTTGTAGACCAGAGTGGACTCATCAATATTTCTATTACACTTTGGGTTATAACTCAATACTAGTTTATTCTGTTGCTCAAATTGTTTTAGCTTTAGTCATGGGATATCTTTCAATTGGTTCCTGTATCCTCTGACATATCCCCAGTATTAGAAAATCATTTATTTATTTTGAGTATATTCTCAATTTTTGGCACTGGAACATGTTCCAGGCTAATCTTGTATATTATCTGCCTCAGTCTTAGAATTGTTGCTCATGACTTATATTGGAGAGTGGCATTAGAAACTGTGATCTGAGCACTAAGTGTGCTCATTGCTACTGGTGTCATTTTACTTAGATTCTCTCAGTTGACAGAGCAAAGAAATACAAGTGTATATGATAGCTCACACGCATACACATCTATAAATTTTTCTATATGTAATTATCTGGACAAACATGAAGTCATACTGATGTCTCCAGTTCTAATCTATGACTACATGGATGATTCTAGTTCCCCTTGCCTGTCTGCAAATTCCTGTACAACTTGGTAACCTGGCTCGTACATCTGCCATCCATTAACCTAATTGCTCAATTCCAGTATACATGTGTCATAATATCATGTATCCATCATTACAGTAACAAATAAATTATTTCACTGCCCTAAAAAATCCCTTTTTCTTCACCTATAATCTTCTCTCTCTCTCCTTGAACCTCTCATTATCGTTGATCTTTTTAGTTTCACTCTAGTTTTTGTCTTTTCCAGAATGTAATAAAATTTAAATCATACAGGAGGCAGTCTTTTAAGAGTGGCTTCTGAAATATTCATTTAAGGATCACCCATGTCATTTTGTGGTTTGATCGCTCTTTTTAAAAACCGCTGACTAGTATTCTATTATATGGATATGCCACCGTTTATCCATTCACCTCTTGAAAGATATCTTGATTGTTCTAGTTTTTATCAAGTATGAATAAATCTGCTATTATGAATAAATATGATATCAACATTCATGTGCAGGTTTTTAGATGAACCTAAGTTTTAAATCCAATTGGGTAAATACCTGGGGGTTGAATTGCCACATTGCATGGCAATCCAGCTGTTTAGTCTTGTAAGACAGAAGAGGGTTAATTTTTAAAATTACCCCCAGTACCAATGTTTTATGATCCTACCAAAAGATAGGATTTATATACATTCTATATCAATGGTTAATAATGATCAAATACAAAATATGAATGGGAGGGAACATAAAAATAATGATACACCAGCACTATGTTTTCCCCAGAGTATTTTCAGTGAATTAATATTTTATCTCAACCAGCTCATTTGGGATTAACAATAAATTCACATAGGAAAATAGGTGCTGATCTCTGTGACTGCCACCTTAGAGATCTTGAAACCTATCACTGTCTTTCAGGCTAACAGTCATTAAGAAGTAATTCTCTTTTTTAGGGTTTCAGGGAGTATTCACTGGCCTATCTCTGGCAATCAGTGAGATGTGTTCATTCCAGAAATTGCAATGTTATATAGTCAGATGACATTAGCCCTGTTGTTTATGAACTGTTGAGCAAAATGCAATCTGACTCTTTTAGAAAGAAAAAGGCAAAAACTTTTAAGTTCAGAGGCACATGTGCATGTTTGTCATATGGGTAAACTCATGTCACGGGGGTTTGTTGTACAGATTATTTCACCATCCAGGTATTAAGCTAGTACCTAATAGTTACTTTTTTCTGATCCTCTCCTTCCTCCCACTCTCCACCTGCAAGTTGGCCCCAGTGTCTGTTGTTCCCCTCTTTGTGTCCATGTGTTCTCATTATTTAGCTCTCGCTTGTAAGTGAGAACATGTGGTATTTAGTTTTCTGTTCCTGCATTAGTTTGCCAAGGATAATGGCCTCCAGTTCTATTCATGTTGCTGCAAAGGACAAGATCTTGCCCTTTATTATGGCTGCATAGTATTCCATGGTGTGTATGCACCACATTTTCTTTATCCAGTCTACCATTAGTGGGCATTTAGGTTGATTCTTTGTCTTTGCTGTTGTGAATAGTGATACAATGAACATATGTGTGGGTGTATCTTTGTGAAAGAAGGATTTATATTCCTTTGGGTATATAGCCAGTAATAGGATTGCTGGGTTGAAAGGTAGCTCTGGTTTTAGCTCTTTGAGGAATAGCCACAATGCCTTCCACAACGGTTGAACTAAATTACTCTCCCACCAACAATATATAAGTATTTCCTTTCCTCCACAACCTCACCAGCATCTGTTATTTTTTGACTTTTTAATAACAGCCATTCTGACTGGTGTGAAATGGTATCTCATCATGGTTTTGATTTGCATTTCTCTAATGATCAGTTATGTTAGGCTTTTTTTCATATGCTTGTTGGCTGCATGTATGTTTTCTTTTGAAAAGTGTCTGCTCATGTCCTTTGCCCAATTTTTAATATTTTTTTCCTTGTAAATTTGTTTAATTTGATTATTTACCCAAATGTCATTCAGAAGTGGGTTGTTTCATTTCCATGTAACTGTATAGTTTTGAGCAATTTTCTTAATTTTGACTTCTATTTTTATTGCACTGTGGTCCAAGAGAGTGGTTGGTATGATTTCAGTTTTTTGTATTTGCTAAGGATTGTTGTATGTCCAATTATGTGGTTGATTTTAGAGTATGTGCCGTGTGGCAATGAGATGAATGTATATTCTGTTGTTTTGAGATGGAGAGTTCTGTAGAGGTCTATTAGGTCCATTTGGTCCAGTGTTGAGTACAGGTCCTCAATATCTTTGTTAACTTTCTACCTTGATGATCTGTCTAATACTATCAGTGGGGTGTTGAAGTCTCCCACTATTATTGTGTGGGAGTCTAAGTATCTTTGAAGGTCTCTAAGAAATTGCTTTATGAATCTAGGTGTTCCTGTGTTGGGTGCATATATATTTAGGACAGTTAGATCTTCTTGTTGAATTGAACCCTTCACCACTGTGTAATCCTCTTCTTTGTCTTTTTTGACCTTTGTTGGTTTAAAGTCTGTTTTGTCTGAAATTGGAATTGCAATCCCTCCTTTATTTCTGTTTTCCATTTGCTTTGTAGATTTTTCCACAGCCCTTTATTTTGAGCCTATGGGTGTCACTGCATGTGAGATGAGTCTCTTGAAGACAGCATACCTTTGGGTCTTGCTTCTTTATCCAGTTTGCCACTCTGTGCCTTTTAATTGGGGCATTTGGTCCATTTACATTCAAGGTTAGTATTGGCATGTGTGAATTTTATCTTCCCATTGTTCTGTTAGCTGTTTATTAAGCAGACTTGTTTATGTGGCTGTTTTATAGTTCACCGATCTGTGTACTTAAGTGTCTTTTTGTAGTGGTAACTTTCTTTTCCATATTTAGTACTTCTTTCAGCAGCTCTCATAAGGCAGGTCTGGTGGTAATGAATTTCCTCAGTATGTACTTGTCTGAAAAGGATCTTATTTCTCCTTCACTTATGAAGTTTAGTTTGGCTGGATATGAAATTCTTTATTGGAATGTCTTTTCAACAAGAATGTTGAATATAGAGTGCTGGCGCCCCCCCCCCCCCCCCCCATCTCTTTTGGCTTGTAGTGTTTCTGCTGAGGGATCCACTGTTAATCTGATGGGCTTCCCTTTGTAGGTGATCTGTCCTTTCTCTCTACCTATCGTTGACATTTTTTCTTTCATTTCAACCTTAGAGAGTCTAATGATTATACCTCTTGGGGATCAGCTTTTTGTGAAGCATCTTGCAGGAGTTCTCTGCATTTCCTGAATTTGAATGTTGGCCTCTCTAGCTAGGTTGTGGAAGTTCTCGTGGAAGATATCCTGGAATATTTTTTCCAAGTTGCTTCCATTCTCCTCTTTCAGGAATGCCAATATATTGCATATTTAGTCTCTTTGCGTAATTCCATATTTCTTGGAGGTTTTGTTCATTCCTTTTCAGTCTTTTCTTTATTCTTGTCTAACTGTCTTATTTCAGGAAGCTGGTCTTCAAGCTCTGAGATTCATTCCTCAGTTTGGTCTATTCTGCTGTTAATACAGGCAGTTGTATTATGAAATTCTTGTAGGGTGCTTTTCAGCTCTATCAGGTCAATTATGTTGTTCTTTTCTGTACCAGTCATTTTGTCTGCCAGCTCCTGTATCATTTTCTCATTATTCTTAGCTTCCTTGGATTGGGTTTCACCATTCTCCAGAATTTTGATTATCTTCATTCCTATCTATGTTCTGAATTCTATTTCCACCATTTCAGCCCAGTTATGAACCCTTGCTGGAGAATTAGTGTGGTCATTTGGAGGAAAGAAGGCACTCTGGCTTTTTTGAGTTGTCAAAGTTCTTGTGCTGGTCCATTTTTATCTTTGTGGACTTGTATTCCTTCAGTCATTAAAGTTGCTATTCTTTGAATGAGTATTTTTTCTTTTATCCTATTTTATGACCTTGTGGGATTGATTGTGGTATAAGGTGGTTTTGGTCAACTGGCTTCATTTCTGGAAGATTTCAGGAGGCCAAGACTCAGCTCAGCCATCCTGGACTACATTCTCTAATTCTGGGGGACTGGTATCTGGTCCTGGCTTTGCTCTATGAACTTTGGAGGTTAGGAACCGGCTGTGCTAGAGGGTCCATTGTTCTCCCAGACTGCTGGTCACAACACTACGATGAGTGATGCCATCCAAAGTGCTTCATAAGGTAGCGGCAGTGGGATCCATCCTTGTTTGCACAGCCTCAGCAGCACTGGCAGCATGGTGGGGTGCACATTCATCAGCTATGGTGGGGTGCTAGCAGATGCCAGGGCTCCAGCCTCTGTGTGAGTTTGGAACAGCAGTAGTGGCAGCATGACTTGGTAGGATGGGATGCAGGGGACCCCACCAGCATGTGTGTATGCATTCACATTGGTAGTGGTATTGGCGTGGTGGTGGGGTGCTGGTGAGCACAGGACTATGCACGTCCTCTGTGTGCATTCATGTATATGACAGTTGCTGTCGAGGGTGGGAGTGTGTTCAGTGTTCTCTGTGCCTAGTTCCATGCCAGCAGCAGTGTTGGCACAAGGGCAGGATGCTGGTGGGGGTGGGACTGGTAGGCTCCATGCCTGACAATGCTTTGACAGCAACAGTGGTGCAGTGAGGGAAGGAAGGTAGGGTGCACTCATGCTGGCAGCAGTAGCATGGCGGGGTGCATGTGCACATGTATGCTGACAGGGAAGGAGAGGCAAGGTCCACTCTCATACACACATAACAGCAAAGCAATGTAGGGGATGTCCATGGGCAAATGCATGCAGGCAAAGCAGCACAGGGAAGGCTGCAGTGGGGTGAGAATATGAGTGGGTTGGTGTATGTCCATGGGGCTGCTGTGCTGGAGCTCACTGCTGGTCAGGTGCCATCCACCAGGGCAAGAGCTATAATATTGCCCCTAGGAGTACACAACCCCCTCACCGGCACCTGAAGCAGCACTGCAAACAGGTGTGGTCAGGCTGGGGCCATGGAAGAGCCCAGGAGACTGAGGGGTGCTAAGGTCAGATTGGCCCCATCTCATAGGCAAGACCGCTCTGCTGAGATCAGGTCCAACAGTTCCCCTGGTGCTAAAGTCTCCTATGGGAGCAAGTTGAGCCTAAGGGGATGGGCATTCCTGGTGGTGCTACACTACAGACACTCTCACACCAAATCCTCTGGGCCACTAAAGCTGGAGTTCTGCCCCTACCATTTCTCTAAGCAGCTCTCCCTGCCTACTCAAGAGTCTGTGTTGGTCAAGGGGTCTCCTCCTGCCAGGGTTCCAGAGGTCTTTGGTGATAGCAGGTTGTTCCTTGCCTGTTCAACCCACTCCTTCCCCAGGAGCTATTGGTGGCCAGGAATGAGTCCCAGTGCATAATAGCCCTGTGTGGGGTTCCCAGCTTCCTCTGCCTTCAGCCCAGCTTCTGTGTCTTCCATCTGTCAACTCTCAATGCTTCCCTCTGAAGATCTGCTAGGAGGGGACCAGTCTTTCTGATGACCTGGTCCCTCACTGGCAGATGTTCTTCCTGGCCCCATTTAGTTTGCCATCTTAATGATGTATATCACAATCTGATTCCTAAAATTGAAACATTTTTGGAAAGAAACTCAATACAATTTTGAAATTTCTAAAAATCTTGGTTTGCACAATGTTGTTTAAATTCGAATTAAAGAATGTTACTGATTTTGAGATTCATTGTAGACTATATTTGTTTGCTCAGGCTGCCATAGCAAAGTACTGCAGTCTGGGTGGCTTAAACAACAAAAATCTATATTTTCACAATTCTACAGGCTACAAATCTCAGGTCAAGGTATCAGCAGGATTGGTTTCTTCTGAGGCCTCTCTCCTTGGCTTGTAGATAATCTTTCCTCTGTGTGTGTTTGTGTGTGTGTCCTAATGCCCTCTTTTTATAAGGACACTGGTCATATTGAATTAGAACTCACACTAATGGATTCATTTTAACTTAATTATTTCTGTAAAGACTCTATTTCCAAATAAGGCCACATTCTGAGGTGCTGGGGCTTAGTGCTTCAGCATATGAGCTTCTGGTGGGCAGAGAGGGGAATAAAATTCGGTCTAATGTATGTACTTTAATTTCTCACTATCAATTTTCAAACTAACAGTGATCACAAATTCAGTACAGACTTGATTTACCAGGAGTGTGATATATGAACTTTATAAAAAGTGAGTCAGGAAACTTTTTTTTTTTTCATTTCAGGAAAGCACTCAGGGGTGCCCAGCAGGACAGCATCCAGCTCTTCCAATCAGAGCTGTAACACTATTTCCTGAAACATCATTTTCAACTAAGCTTTGGAGTGACAAAAATACCTGTTATCACGGACTAATGCCTCCAGGAAAGAAACCCTCATGACATGCATCTGTCCCCAATACGGCCACAGTAAATCTGAGAGGAAGAAGGCACAGGTAAAAATTAGGCTTGCTCATAGAATACAGTATTTATGACTGTTGTTTACACTTGCTTGTTTTACAGAAGAAAATTAAGAGTCGTGGAAGTTAAAGACTAAGATACGCAGCTAGTTAAAAGCAGAGCGTAAGCTCCGGGTTCCTGATCCACTGCTCATTTTTCTTTGAAGGAAAGATAACTCCATATTGTTAAGAATTCTTTAGATCGTATATAGAAAACTAAAACATTTACACCTCTATTCTGAATATTTAACTGACTCTGAAATATGCAAGGCACTGTGCTGGGCCCTGAGGAAAAAAATTATGTGTAAGACTCTGAAGCTGCACTGAGAGGGCTTGTGTTTGTATACAGGTAGCTAATGGGAAGGAGATTGGAACATGTTCCCAAATGTTTCTAGAAAAAGATAATTTAATACAAATGTTGTGTGAATGGAACAGAAGGGTACCACGGGTACACTAAGGGTAAAGAAAGTACTTCCTGATGGAGTAATCAATAAAGTTAAGATTCCTACAATAGATCTATGTCCAACAGGAGACCTTGGGTTTTTCAATAAAAGCCATTAAGCAGCAACAGCGATCTCAGTCCCATAAAGGGATTCCATAAACCAAACGTTCAGTTGGTATAGATAAATAACTATAAGATACCTTATTAAATGTCCCACTATTAAAATTAAGCTTGACAATTATCTACCAATTGGACAATGCCACCAATCATGTGACAGTATTAGTGTTCTTGTTTTATGAACATTATCGTGTGTGTGTGTGCGCACACGCACGTGTGTCTTTGTATATGGATGTGTATGTATACATATATAACAAATGGGATGTTATTGAGAAACATTTAATGAAGTTAATGTAAAGTATCAATGTCCAAAGCAAAAATTAAAACTAAATTTTTATTTTCTAGCTAGAACTATGTGTGTATATGTATAATAAAACTGCTTTCCAAGTGATGTAAGTTCAAGTCACTTGAATCATTCCCAAATCACCTGTTGAGTTTTAGCATTTCTTTTCCACATATCCCATCACACTGTGTCGCTCCTCACTGGGTCTCCGTGGCACACTTGGTTGCAGTGAAGGAATGGCTGCTGTGAGTGAGGATCTGTCTGCTCCTGGCTCCCCAGTGCTCCCAGAGGCCGCAAGTCAGGACATGTCCACCAACGCTGTGGCCTGCAGCCTATTCCACTGCTCCTGCCTGCTGAAGCTTGGGGTGAAGGGGCAGTAATCCCTAGGCCTCTGCTCCCACCTCCAGCTCTGTGTGCCCAACAGTCATGGGGCTGCCTGTATTTGGGCTGACTCACAGCCTCTGCTGGGGACAGCATCCTCATATGCTCTTTGCCAAATGGTGTGGAAGGCTTTGCAGCATTTATGCTTCACACAGAAGCTACAGTTTGAGTGTGTGTTGGGGGGGGGGGGTGCGTGAGAGAGAGATTTATATGTTTGTTAGATAATAAATGATTCTATGCATTTAAGTCAATTATAGCCTGTCTTTTATGGAGAATGAAGGCAATAAAAGATTCCCTCCTCCCCACCCTTCACTTTACCTTATATTGTTGTCTGAAAATCTATTATCAGACTTAAAGGAACGTTGGACTAAACTATGCTCCAGATATTCTGAGTTTTATAAAGCCAACCTTAAACCCCTCTGGCCTTCCTGTTCTGTAAAGCTTTAATGAACTTGTTTCTCTATCTATTCATATAATCCAAAACCCCAACTGCCATTAATTCAGATCAAATAAATTGCTACTACTCTGAGAAGAAACAATTATGGACTCTTTGATGTTTTCTTCAGCTTATTAAACTTTATATAATTTGCCTTGGGAAATACATTTTAACACAGTATCAAAAAAGTATATATCTATTTGTACTTCTGATTCCTAACTCAAAATCTCAAACAATCTAATATGTTAACAGATGGAGAAGATAAGCATTTTTATCTTTGTTTTCAGTACACAAAGAAACTAGGTCTGAGAACTGTTAAATAATACATTCATAGTCATAAAGTCAGTCGATGAAGGTGATTTCGAATACAAATTTCTCTGGCTCCCAAAACCATGATTTTTTAACTTTCTCATAATTTTGTCATTGACATTTGCATAAATTTGACACAGTAATATTTAGGAATCTGAGAATAATGTACAATGACAAATTTACTTTTTATCACAAATACTTTATTATGATAGGGAAATTATTCATATCTAAGAGAAATTGTTTTCTGTGCCCTTATAAAATATTTCGATGTATTGCTCATTTCCACTGTTAATAATTTCATTGCACTATGCTCCGCCACCACTAGGCTGTCTTTTTAGTTGTGTTCATTGTCTGGCTTTCTGTGGCCCAGCAGTAGTCAGAGGAATGGGGTTTACGTGAGTTTCTTAGAAGCCTTAGCATTTATGTATTACTATTCCTTAAAGAGGAGGTGAATTGGTGAGCTAACGAGGTTATGAAGAAAGGCTGAATCTACTTGGGATGATTCTTTTTATCATGGAGAGGAGATTTCCCACATGCACTCTGGAGAGGTGAGTGGGGAGGTTTTAGTGGAGGAATGGGGTGAAATTCAGTAACCTTCTAGCCATGTGCCTTCCAGTTTCTATTGCTACGTAACAAACTGCTGCAGAACATGGTGGCACAAAACAAACTCAGCTGCACTCACAAATTCTGTAGGTAAGGAATTTGGAGACAGCAAGAATGGATTGCTCTGAACCACATTGTCTGGATTTCCAGCTGCAAAGACAAAAGCTGAGAGTGACTGTACGGCCAAGGGTTGAAATCTAGGGCATTGCCTTCACTCACCTATCTGGCAGTTGATGCCCTCTGTTGGCTGGGGCCTCAGTGGAACTGTTACCTGTGGCATCTCTGCAAGGGCTTTCCTGGGATTTCTCACAAGATGACAGCTGGTTTCAAGAGCAAGAATCAAGGGAAAAGCAGAAATGCAGGGTATATTTTTATTTAGTCTCAGAAGTCACATACTCTGTGGATTGTGACAGTAACACTGGTTTGTCCACGTTCAAGGAAGGGATAGATCCAACAGCAGATGAGAGACATGCCAAGGTCTTACTGTATGAAGAGCATTTAGAATAAAAGATGTTGTACCATTTGAGAACATCCAGTCTGCTGCAATGAGTCAGATCTTAAAAATATACTTTTATTACTTTGTGAGCCATGTGATTTGCCAATAGCACAAGCAAGTAGGAAAAGAATCAATGATCTGGGACTATTTGACAATTAAATTTCTCATATTATGAGACTCTCCCTAAAGGACAATGAAAGTTGATTGTATATTCATTCTTCATGACTGAATCTTTACTCCTTCAGTATTCCTGTGATACAGAGAGTATGATGTTATAGAGAGTGTGATGTAAAATAGCTGATACTTTACCCGTCGATTGCCAGTCATTAGGATCTGTTTTATGAAAATGGTGAGAAAGATGCTAGCAAAGCCTGCTTGAGTAGATATGGCCAGGAAAGTTCAGTGCAACTGGCAGCTGATTCACAAAACACAGAAGCCTAACCATACCTGAAAACTTCACCAAAACAAAGCAGTAGCAAAGACAATGTTGACTCACAAAGTTTTTACTCCCTGTCAAAATATTTGTGGGGTTCTTTTTGGAGAAGGGTGGGATACGGGATAGTGTTAACATCCTTACTTATGTCTGACCAAATATTTAAAAGACATAATCCGAAGAGACCTCCCTTAAAGCAAATAATTTTTGCCTGAATGTTGATCTAACTACAAAGACCCTTGTTCTTTAAAAGTAGCCCTTAGAAACAAATGCTGATATGGAAGAACAATTTCAAAATAAGACTTAAAGAAAAGCAGAGATATAGTTTGAAAATGAAGTTGTGAGGGAGCTCATAGAATGAAAGCAGAGATATAATTTGAAAATGAAGTTGTGAGGAAGCTCATAGAATGAAAGAAGACACCTTAGAGGGTCATCGTATCACAGTGTGGTCATCAAAACGGAGCTCCAAAATGTAAACAGGCTATGGGAAAATATTTTGTGCTTTACCAATAAAAATCATCATTAAAGACAAACCTAATCAGTATTTGGTGGTGCATGCCTCAATTCATCCCAGAGAATGATAAACACTCTTAATTTTCACTCAAATTGAAGTATGCTCCAGCTGGCATAGGTCACAGTGTTGTGTGGGGTTACAAGGAGGATGGCAGAATCCCCTTCTTTGTAAGTAAGCTAAAGACACTTTATTTTGTGTCTTTTCCTCTCATTGTCCCTGCATCATAATCACTTCTCAGTGCCAACAATATACCTAGGTCTACATATCTCAAAATGGTGTGTCATTTAGAGGGGACAGTCATAGGATAAACTAGGTGCAGAGAGCCACTATATGACAAAGTCCATGAGTTGAAGAGCCCATCTTTACAGAAGGTCCAGGAAAAGCATTAATTTAGTCAGCAGAGGGAAGCAATTGTTGTATGTTGTGTTTTGTGTTAGCAGTCCCATTTTTAGTGTTTTTATTTCTAGCAACTGAAAATACTCATTGATTTCTAACAGATGTCACCTTGTACTATTTAAAAAATAATGTCAGTGTTGGAATTTTTCAAAGGTATCCCTTACTCTGAGGCTTCTGTGTTAAATTTTACTAATTTTAAGTATCTTTTATTATTTTCTATTAATGCAAAATACATACACTTAGATATTATTTGCTACTTAGAATTGATACTCGGGAATGTACACGTTCTCAGTGTGGGTTTTCTTCTTGGCGATATGTGAATTTGGAGCCTATTTCCCAGAGTGGAAGGGAAGAAGTAGTGCGAGGTGTCAAACTCCGTGTCCCTCCAGCCTGGGGCAGTCTGTGTTCTTGGCACCTCTGTTCTTATTGTCCACTCACCCCACACCTTAGGTCACTCTCCACCTCCACCAGCAAACATGCTATTCACATACATTCCTTTCAAAGCTGTCCTCCCCATTTTTCCATTCTCCCAGATTCATTCCCTTCCTTCTTGTAGAGTCATTGAGGAAAGGGTGAAAGTGTAACTAGATGAAACTGTGGTAGACAGCCATTGTATTCCTCTTTCCAGCGTCGCTTTCTCTTCTCTGGTAGTAGGATCCCTCTTTCCAGTAGAAACCCATTCTATGAGGTTCAAGGAAAACTAACCCTTCTTGATGCCTCTCTGCTAATACATACATGCACATGCTCCCAAGGGGCTCTGGGAACACGTCGCTGATCCCAGACCCACTGAAGCACACATTCCCCAGCAATGGGATTGGTTCAGGGATAGGACAGTTAGAATCTCATCCTTGAATATATGGGTTCTGGAAAAAAAAGGATCTCTCTGTTCCTCAGTTTTTATGAGCTGCATGAATTATGTGAGCCTGGACCTGCCAGTGCCACACTTAAAGAGACATGGCCTGAAAATGAAGGTTTCAGAGAGATATAGAGAGAAGCAGAGTCCCGGCGTCATCATTTGAACACTGAATCTGCCCATATCCCTCATCTGACACATCAGCTCCCTGAGCTTCACTGCAGGGGAAACCTCATGACTTGTGAATCAGCAACCCTGTGCTCCCTCTTAGGTGAGAAAGTAACCAAGCCAGTCCTTTCCCTTTCCTAGGACAAACCCTCACTTCCAGAATGGATGAACCAATGGTGACAAGGCAATCCATTTGTCAAGAATGAATCATTTTTAGGTTTGGAGAAGGAAGCAAAACTCTCATTATGCAGAAAGACCAAAGACCTGTCTTTCCTCTTGCTAGATACTCAGGCCTTCTTCACAGCACACAGTGACATCCAAGTTTTATTTTGCAACTACTGATGGGAAGGAGATGGCAGTAGGAATAAGTCATGTCCCCGCTACCCACTAGATCTCATGAGTCCATTACGTATCAGGCGACTATGAGAAGCAGTCCTTGGGAATCCATAGTCATGTTATTTTAGAACTGGAAGAAACCATAGAAATCATTGAATCCAATGATTTTGTAGTGAGGTCAATTGAAAATAAGAATAATTATATCAACTAACACTTAGTGAGTACTTACTATAGTTATATGAGCACAATAACTTTATGTGAATATTTGGTCACTATTTTACTGAGGAGACTATAGTGTAGAAAAGATAGCATTTTGCACAAAACCACACTAATCCCAACTGGAGCTGAGATTTGAAGCCAAGCAGTCTAATTTCCAAGTCTATCCTAGTTTTTATCCTCCCAATCTCATTAGTTGCAATTCACTAACCTCCATGAACACTGACCCTGAGAATTCCCATCATTATTTTTCCCACCTCTTCCACTTGCTAACAATGTGACTTTGGCAAATTTACTTCATACATCCAAGTTTTATACAACTAACTCATAGGTCTGTTGAGAGTAGTAATTCAGGACACATAAAACGCTTGGTATAGCAGTAAATATAAGGATTTATAATTATTGGTGTTATTAGTAGCAGCACTGTTCTTTTTAAACAAAAACTTACTAATACCTTTCCTTAGTAAATAACTCTCAAGCTTTAACCTGAATTTCTGGGTGAGATGTGTTATGACATGGAAATATCAAGTTTTATTGATAATTTCAACAATACAGAATATCTCCAGTTTGGGTGAAGTGAGAGAAATCTGGAACTAAAAGGGTGGTTCCTAGTCCTTCCTTCCTGCATCAGACATGGTCTCTCTTCCCCTAAATAATAGCTAGGGTTTCTTACCTCAAACAACAAGGAGAACATGTAAGTTATGAAACACATCCATTGTATAACCCAAAATCATAAACCCTTAGATTATAGGTTTATTATAAGTATTCCTCTAGCCAGGGACATCCTGCTAAAGATATTCTGCAGGTTTTTTCCACATAGCAAAAATCACTATCAGAGGTCTAGTTGGCAAGGAGAATAGACAGTCACCTGTTTTCTTTGCTTTTCCACCTGGTTGCGGGGGCGGGGGGAGGGGTGGGGAGGGTGGGCTTCCTCACAAAGCAAATGAACTGGTTGCAGACCAGCTATTTTAACTCTTTCCTCCCTAGCTCCATTTAAAAATATTAAAAAACAGCTACACTAGAGCCTGTAGTTCAGTCTGTGTCTTATATGCACTTTTACAGCATAGCTCATAACAATGTCTCCTCCGCTAGTGTCGTTCCAAGGCTATATTGCTGCCAAATTATTTGGCTTCCAATATATTGGCTTCCTTGACCTACTCAAACTCAAATGAGTCATATATTATTGAAAGTGGTTGCCACTTTAACTGTCTCCAAATAGTTGAACAATTTTTATTTTAACTTTTCTAGTAATTTCAAGTATAACATAAATACACAGATAAAACAATTTTAAAAATATATCTAGGTAGATGGATAAATAGTGTAACCAAGTACCTTCAATTTTCTAAATTGGTTTAATTTTTTTTATTATTTTCTCTTCTTTTCTTCTTTCCCCCTTACCTCTACTCCCTTCTTCTCACTTAGTCCTTTAGAAATGCAAATGCCACCTTTCACCTCCCCTGGCCAGACATTCCCTACAGGGCAAGTTCATCTATGTGCTCCAAGATCTCTCCCTGACAGTGGATTTGCAGACCAAAGCATGCCCCAGGGAACCCTCACCTCCAGGGGGTCACCTCAGGAGAGCATGTCAAAAGCATGCCCACTTGGTCATTTTTACAACTTATTTCTGCCCAGGAAGGTACCAACTCAACTGCCCAGTATATAACTGCCCAGTAGCAGGGGGACGCCTACTCCCCTACCTTATAAAAGTGCCCTCTTTCTGCTCCCAAAGTGAAGCAGCACATTTAAATACAGGGTGCTTTGTGCCCTTCCCCAAGATAGCTTCTGAATAAATTCACGTTTTTTGTTTTTGTTTTTTGTTTTTTTGTATCAGACCTCACTCTCCGTAACTGGACTCTGCATTCAGCAAGCAACTAACCTGCTTTTTGGTTACAATAGACCTTTTAGAATAGGTTATGTCGTACTAAAATTTGTGCTGCTGTTGCAATATATTGCAGTTACTTGCTTAATTGCTTGTCATTTGTAGACTGTAAGATCAAAAATGTATTTGGCCACTTAAGACACTAATAAATCCACTAGTAAAGCACTAAGAAAAGAGGAGTGGGGGTGTCTGTTTTGTTTACCACTGTTTATTCAGAATCTAGCATAGTTCCTGACAAAAATATATGAATATACTGAATATTCTCTCAAACACAAGTTATTGAAAAAAAAGTAACTGTCCTGTCTGTTTGTTCATTTGTTTTATGTTATCACCAGTTACTCACAAACATGGGGACCATCAGCAGGAATGTGAGGAATGTCTAGTGCTCCCAAATAATCATAAAGAAGATATTATAAGGCCTAAAACTTGCTATATATTGAGTTTTCTCCCCAGATATATTAAAATTTTCTTTAGAGAATAAGTTTCTAATTATATTCCATATTCAGAATTTATATACCCAAATACACAACAACCAGTGCAAAGAAAATATACTGATTCAGATGAAAAACTGTTTGCTCTTTTATTTCCTTAGACTTTTTCTAACTTATTTTTATCCTTATTTCATTAAGCAACCAAAGATTCCACTAAAAGTGGAAGTGGAGGCCCTACCACACTTGCACTCCAATCCCTTATGAAATTCACTTACCAATTAAAGAGAAACAGGAATAAGAAATTTGCTTTGTTTTCAAAAGAGACTAGGACTTAGTAGTGTGTTCTTCCCAATTAGCAAAATGAGTCCCTTTTTACTTCCCAAGCCTAAGTTTTGCTTCTACTTCCACAAATCTTTCTTTTGTCGAGATACTGGGTTTTAAGTTGTTCTTTGTTGTAAAATACCATGTGGTTTAGGACACAGAAACAGATCATTCTTGGCAGTGATGTGGTTGTATTGTACTGGGAGCAGGGCAGGGGCTGCTTGTGCTTCCAGGTGGAGTTGCTATTTCATTATGCTTTTATTGATGGAACAGTTTGATTTTGAATTTTGCATGTTTCTGTAGTGAAAAAAGTGGATTTTCATTGTGAGGGCAGTAGGTCACATTGATCCTGGGGTCCTCGCCGCATTACTGTGGAAACAGGTGAATTATCCTAAGCAATTCACAGGTCTGGGAATTAAAGACCACAGTTTAGATCCCCACAATTCCTAGGTCTGGAAACTAAAGATGACAGCTTAGATCCCCACATATTTTGTTTCTATCCACTAATCACCCACAACATTGTCATGGACGGAAAGTTAGAGTAACCCTTATAGTTTTGAGAAACAGTTTCCATTGTTCTTGTTGAAGTACAGCATCACTGAAGTGATTACAGAATAAATAATTTACCACAATAATTGACTGTCGTGATTTTTAGCAGGTACAATTTTGATTTTATTGCAAGGCACACAATTGTATATATGATGCATAATTATCATCTTTTAAAGTACAAGATAAAATAATATACATTATAGTAAAGAACATATGAGTATACTCTTGTCTCAGAGAAGAAAATTGCCTTAAGGAAGCTGGATTATACCCTTTTTGGATGTGATTTTCAGATTTACACTGAATCGTCCAAATAGCTCTTGGTTAGAAAATAAATCTCATTGATAGGACACACAGCCTTTCACAGCTTTCTCTTTACAATGTTCCAATTTAAAGTCAGTTGATGTGCTCCCTGCATTTGCGTGAGTCATCTTATTTCATCCCAGGACTAGATGAAACACCTATAAATTGTCTGACAATAGTTATACACGTTTAAGAACTTTATTTCTCAGTAATATTTCACAGAATAGAACCATTTTCTTAAGATTTTGTGTGACTCTTTATTGATTTTTTTTCTCCAAGCTATTTTCCTAAATGATGTATTATTTTTAGTATTAAGCCTGGAGTTTTGACTTAAACTCGAGGGATGCTCTTAGATTGGTAACTACTCTAAGCCACGAAGAGCGTTTCCACTCTCCTCCCAGTTAGAGCGGGGAGTTTCCTCCTCAGTGCTGCCCCTGCGTGGCTGGTTCCTTTCTCTGTGCCTTCTCTGACCCCTCGCTAGGACCTGTCTTCCAGACCTTCTTACCAGGGTGGAAAGATAGGGTTCACGTAGAGAATGGATCTGAAGGTTAAACACATGCAGTTCTGGTCTCAAAGAGACACAACAGACAGTGTCCTCCCTGTTGAGGTCAGAGAATAGGAACATCAAGAGATGAGAGATATCGGAGAGCCAGAGGGGTTTGAACAAATGCACTGCCTGGAACAATGAATAAATGGCGATGTGGTCCCTGCTTCACATCAGGACATAGGACATACAGAAAGCGTGTACATGCTTTGACAAAGAAATACATTTGTGCAAGTGGTATTTTTCCTGCCGCATTGTTTATTTCATCATTCCTTTAAAGCAGCACCCTAAAATGATATTCCCTTCTTCACTCCTTTTTCAATGTTGGGAAGTCGGTATTAACAAGAATCAAGAAGCTTGGACACCCTTCGTGGACACATACAAGCTACTATTCTTTCCTTGGGTTGCAGACTTACATAGGAGGAGATGCAGCAAAATCAGGCAAACCAATAATGGCAATGAATGCTATGACAGCCTGTGAAGTGCTAACTTAAAAGAAATGGGTCAGGTGTGGCCACTCACACTTATAATCCCAGCACTTTGGGAGGCTGAGGCAGCTGAATATTCAGAGGTCAGGAGTTCGAGACCAGCCTGCACTATATGGTGAAACCCCGTCTCTACTAAAAGTACAAAAATTAGCCAGGCGTGGTGGTGCACGCCTGTAATCCCAGCTACTCAGGAGGCAGAGGCAGGAGAATCGCTTGAACCCAGGAGGTAGAGGTTGCAGTGAGCCAAGACCACACTACTACACTCCAGCCTGGGCAACAGAGTGAGACTCTGTCTCAAAAAAAAAAGAAAAAAACAAACAACAACAACAAAAAACAAGAAGACAGAGAAAATTAAAGGAAACACACTACCCTGATTTCATCTCACAGTCATATCTCTGTTATATTTTGCACTGGAAAGGAATCTGACGAGAAAGTCTCTTGGGTTTTCCTGCTCCATAAAGAAGTTTTTACATTTCCTATTTCACCAAGGCTTGTTTCTGGAACTATCCTCTTATAGATATCCTTCCTGTACCATAGCCAAGATTTTTTACTATGGGATTAGTGTAAACCAGTATTTAAACCATTCCTGTTTATATTCAGTTATAAAAATACAAGGGCAGCTAGGAATTTCAATAAAACAAGAAATGCTCAAAAGAGCACTTCATTTTCATTAGGAGAAATCACTTTCATTCTGCCATATGTCATCTGTGTTCGGTGCCATGATAATCTGGAGTAGAGGCAAACATGGTCAGAGTAACATTCTGAAGCCATGTGTAAAACCTTCAATGCAAGGTTTTGTTTCCAAAAGGTGAGAGTACACCCAGAAAGTGCATGGTGAACAGAACGTAACAGTTTTAATGATGTCTGTAGTTACATAGGGCTATATATTCATTTTTTTCTATTAAATTCCAGAGGATGCTGCGCTAATAATATATAGGCTTGGAGATGAGTGTTATTTCTAAATTATCCCTTTTTTCTTCTCAGGCAAATTACAGAAAAAGCCATTACCTCTGAAATGGTAAGTTTCAGGGGGAAAAAGAGGGAATTTATATGTCATCTGGAAGTTTTAGCAAAATTACCCTAAATGTGCTGCTCCTGGCATTATCCTCAGCAGGTATGCCCTTCACAGAATGGCAAGCAGGATGTGTCCTGGCACCAGGAGGGACATCATGTCCTCATTCAGCACACATTTAGGAACAATTCTACTTCCTGCTGAGAGCCACAAAATAGTACCTTGAGATCTATAGAAGCAAAACACCTTCCTCTCCGTGAAGAGAGAGGATCTGCGAATCGCTATACATTCATAAAGAGATGTGGCAAGTAAACTAGATCCTGCTAAGGCTACAACCTGGGAGCTAGTTAAAGCCTTTGTGATTCATTAACACATGAGTTATGAGCACTGTTACAGGACTAAATGGTATTCAGGGAATCTGAAAGAGATCATGCCATGACTAATTCCCAGCAAAATTTCTCAGCATCAACTTAGCAACCCAGGGGATATCACTAGTGTGCCCTCAGGAAATCGCCTGGCTGGGAGGCAAGCCTATTCCTTATTTGCACACGTACTATTATTTACAGAAGATACTATATATATTTTCAGTGATATTCACACTACTTTGTTTCTTGACAATGGGACATGCTTTATTATAAGACTGTCTACCTGAATAGCATGCTAAGAAAAAAAAACTGCCGTTTTCGAGAAGTTAAACCATGTTAAAAACAACCTTTTGAATGTTTAAATAATTTCATAAATAGTAAGATAATGATCTGGTATAAGTGAACATCAGATTCCTCAGATGTGGGTCCAAGCCATACATAAGCTGGAATTCTCACCACACAGCCACATGAAATGCGTGTCCACACAGCATACAGTGGGCTGGGCATGAACCCTGGAAATAGTTCTCATTCCCTTAGAGGTCGTTGCTGTCATTGTTAAACCTCTGGATTGGATACCCACTGAGCTCTGAAAGCAATGTTTTTTCTTTTCCTTTTTTCTTAAACCGAGCTTTGAAACTACATTTCATAGGAAGGCCACAGCAGACGGGTGCTGAACCTTATCTAGGAAACCAGAAGGAAAAGACCTGTTCCCTCGTTCATCAGAGGAACTGAGGGTCTGCCTCACTTCTGTGCCCTAGAGAAGAGGTGCATGTGTCGCGTGGACCTTTCATCCCTGATGTTTCCACTGATCACGAACGTGGTCTGCATCTGATAACTTCAGACCATGAGATCTCTAAAAGTTTATTTAAAATTCTATCTTTTCGTGTCAGACCGCAGTAGTGATCTGAGTTAAACCCAGATCATTGAACTCCTCTCTTCCTGAAGAACTGTACGAAGACATCTCCACGACTAGTCATACTGGTTTATTGATCCCATCGACGTCCCTCAGGTAAGCAGGATCCTGAACTGTATTTCGGACTCTGCTAGTGCTCTGCCGCTCCATCCTCATCTTCAGTGGAAAGCAGAAGTCCCGGAAACACCGCTTAAAGTTTTCATCAAGAAAGGCGTAGAGAATGGGATTCAGGCTACTGTTGGTATAGCCTAAGGCGATGCAGAAGTAATAGCTGGAGAGAGCAGCCGTGCTGTGGGAGGTGCTCCCCAGAGCCTCCACCAGGATGAATATGTGAATGGGGGTCCAGCAGACGATGAAGACCGCCACCACCACCAGGACCAGTCTGGTGATCCTACGCAGGTTGCGATCTTTCTCTCGGGAGCCAGAAAGGAGCCGGACGCTCTTGAGACGCAGGATCATCAGGGTGTAGCAGACAATGATGATGAGGACAGGGATCACAAAAGCAAAGACGAAGACGCAGATCTTCATGAAGAGGTCCCACCAGGAGTAGTCATCATCTGGGAACTGCAAGGAACACTCGATGACATCCACGTCTGGAGGAGGGCAATAAAAACCACAACACAGAAACCTGTTATTGTTATTACCGTGGCTGCAAAATGTTTTAAATGTGAATGTTAATACCTTTTATTGCAATGGTCCCATTATGGTAAGATGACATTACCTGAAGTAGATCACCAAGTTACTAATGAATTCCGTATTTTATTAACCATCTTAATCTTTGTGCATAGAACAATGATGATAGTCACTGTTTAGTGGTAACAAACACAATACTGTAGAATTAAGATTCGCTGACAGTCTTGCTCATCTAGCTGCAGAAGTTGATTTGACACTGATGGCTTGCAGAAGAGGTAAAGAGTTAATGTATAGCATGAGTACTTATTTCTATTTCCATTCATTAACACTTCTACCAGACCTAAGGCTCTGGCAATAAAAAAGCTAATGTGTATTTGTAATAAATGACTAAATATTTTAAATCTAGCCACTGAATTTAACAAAAGCCAACTTGTTTGAAAAACATTAACTAGTTTACAGGAAATCATTATGTGGGTCAACAAAAATTGATACGAAATTTGTTTAAATTGTTTAAATATTGTGATTTAATGGAACCAATGACACTCGTGATTAAGGGCATTACTGAAACACAAGTAAAACCTTTGGAGGAGGTGGGGGAGAATCATCATCATCATTAAGGGAATTCTGAGTAAATCAGGCACATTTATTTTCATTTTTACCAACATTATTATGTAACTCAGATAAAACAAACATTTTGTATGTGATTACTTAGAAAATTGCTTTATTTGCTCTGCTTCTCTTTGCTGGGTAGTATTCTCTTTGGAGTAGCCTTAATATTAAGAAGACCAGGGACTCAGAATGGACACCTTCTAAACGATTTTTATGGGATCCCCATGGGCTCGCCTTTCCCCAAACACCAGTCAGCCCACATTTTCAACCCCTGCCCCAAGCAGTCAGCGAGCACAGAGCAGATCTCTCTTTGCCCTGGTCCTTCCTCACAGACAAGGTAGTCATGAGCAACACCGTGAGTATGATTACGATAATGAAAATATTTTCTTCTGACATTGGAAAAATCTTCTTCAAAAATTGCACATGAATATTTTTTAAATAGCAAAACAGCTTTATTAATGTTTTCTAAAACATTTTAATACAATCATAATAGATTGGGATAATCGAATATCCCATCTTACTAGAATTTTAATTACATATACTTTAAAATAAAAAAGATGTAATCATTTTGGACAATTAATAAAGATAACTATCTTAGAGACCTTCATGTATCAATGAAATACCAGATCAAACCTTGGAGTAGTAAATGAACACTTCCAGAGAAATTTGTCATTTTTGATTTTTTAAAAAGTCATTGTCCAAAGTAATAGTACTATGAAGACTATTAACTTTTGCTTTAGTGTTTATGGTAAATTATTTTTAAATCACTACTATTATCATAGAATATAAGATACCCATTAAACAACTTTTGATGAGTGACACATGAAAAAAAAAATCTGAGTTCAATATAAATATTCTATTCTGGGTTTTGACTTGTTTGTTGAATCTAGTAGAAGAGTTTCCTTAGAGGTAGGGACCATGGTTTGGTTTGTTTTTTTCTGCTTAGCTTTCGTTTCCAGCATTAGCTCTTTCTTGTGGCTGACCTCAGCTTATATGTCACTTCAGAGATGTTTAGATGGAGATCTGTCTCTTAAATGGTCCTCTCCCCGGTAACTTATACTTTGTCTACATGTTATACTCACCCAATTTCCTAGACAGAAGCTTGTCTGATCTGTAATTGTGTATTACCTTCCTAATGTTTTTCTCTCCATCCAGAACGTGAACTGCCTTGGTGGAGAAACCTAGCCTGCCTTAATCAACATTGAATCCCTGACACCTAGGGTAGTACTTGGAACGTGTGGTGCATAAAGAGAATAAATTTTTAAATAAATGAACAAACAAATACATACCACATGAATAACAAACCCTCAAGAGTGTGTCCTAATTACAGCAGTTATTATGGAAAAGTCACTGGCTAAGCTAAGCTAAGCAGAAGCCACACAGGGCTGCTGCTTAATTTGGATAGACCTTTAACTCCGAGGCTCAGCTTCCTCCCAAACAAACTGTCTTGAATGTAGTGGGAGATGTTAAGTATTAGATGACTGGGTGAAATAATCAACAACAGCTACTTTACAAGACTTTAGGAAACAAACGTTCCATTACAGAGTTGGAAATATCCTCCGGAAATGTCAATGAAGCTGAATTTGTAGCGTAAAGAGAGTGCTGACGCAATCATCAAGAATTCCAGTGCACTTCACGTTATGCTAAGGGGATCAAGCCAGGTACAGAAAGACAAATATCACATGTCATCAAGCATCATATTTGGGAGGTTAAAAAAACACCCTGAACTTACAGAGATGGAGAGTAGAACCTCTAGTGGTGACCACAGGTTGGGAAGAGTCGTGGGGAGGGGGATATACAGGGTTGGTTAATGCATAAGAAATACACTTAGAACAAAAAGGATCATGTTCAGTAGCACAAGAGGGTGACTACAGTTAACAATAATTTATTATATATTTCAAAATAACTAAAAGAGTGAAATTGGAATGTTCCTAACACAAACAAATGATAAATACTTGAGGTGATGAATATCCCAATTACCCTAATTTGATCATTACACATTGTATGCTTGTATCAAAATAGCACTGGTAGCCCCTAAATATGTACAACTATTATGAATCCATAAAAACTAAGCATTTTTTTTAAAAAGAAATTCCTGTCCAACATGCCATTTTTATTACATGCTCTGTTTCAGGACAAAGGGGGCATTTTCAGGTTGAAGTATCCATACAACTGCCTCAGTTCAACAAGCAGACTTTCGTTTCCTTATATATTAATATCAGAGGGCTGCAGCTTCTGCTGGCTCCTGTTCCAGCATCTCATGGTTGTCATAATTATAGAGTTAGTTCTAATAGCTAAACTAAAGCTTTTCTTGTGGTTATTCATTTTGTTAAGAATAACTGTTTCTGCTTACAGTGATTATAATAAGTCTTAGCTACTATAATAAAAGTAAGAGCAGACTATAAATCCTCACATAATACACACACATATACTACTGTATGGAAAATATTAGAGTCAACATTTTACATTCACAAAGTGGAAGCTTTGCCTCAAAAGAATTTCTTGCACTTTATTTCTATTCGCTGTAGGCATGAAGAAACAAAATCCTATGTATGATTAATCATATTTTAAAATGCAGATACAATAAAGAAAGTTGGGCATTTCTTAAAATTTGCCTAGTAGTATAGCTTGACACCTGCTGTGGCTATGCTAGAAATTCATTTTGCAGTTTCAGAGGGAAAAGATCAGCTTCATTAAAAAACAATGAATACAGTCATTATACATTTGTCCAAACCCATAGGACGCATAACCTGGAGAGTGAGCCCTCCTGTAAACTCCAGGCCCTGGGTGAGAACATGTCAGTGTGGGTTCAGCAGCTGTAATAAATGTACCACTCTGTGGGGGAGGATGTGCCTGTGTGGGGTAAATGGAGGTAAATGGAAGCTCTCTGTGCTTTCTGCTCAGTTTTGCTATGAACCTAAAACTATCAACTGAAACCTAAATAAAGTCTAAACACAGACAAACCATGTATCATGCAAGACAAGCTATGATTTTAGCATCTTGCCCTTTCACTATGACCTGGAAAGTCCTCACTATACACACTCAGTTATCTGCTATCACAGGTATTATGAATCCCCTAATAAACTGGAGCATTTACATACCTGCTGGAACATTAAACAGCATGAGTAAGGCCCAGAGTGACTATTCTGCTCGCCTCCCCATCATGAATTTCTATGAGCAACAAAGATGCTTTCCATACCTTTATATTTTGCTAGTAAAGCAAAACTCTTTTAGAACAGTACCTCTTACCTTGGTTGTAGGTCACAGTCACCTGGGGAGAGCTCAAAAATCTTGACACCCAGGCTGTACCCCAGGTTAATTAAATCAGACCCTTCAGGGGTGAGCTGCAGGCAGCAGTGTTTTCTAAAGCACCCAGGTGATTCCAATGTGCAGCCAAGAGTAAGAACTACTGTCCTAGAAATACAGGAAAAACATCAACGTGGGGGAGGGCACAGTGGCTCACGCCTGTAATCCCCGCACTTTGGGAGGCCAAGGCAGGCAGATCACGAGGTCAAGAGATTGAGACCATCCTGGCCAACATGGTGAAACACTGTCTCTATTAAAAAAAAAAATTAGCTGGGCATGGTGGCGTGTGCCTGTAGTCCCAGCTACTCGGGAGGCTGAGGCAGGAGAATTGGTTGAACTCGGGAGGCAGAGGTTTCAGTGAGCCAAGATCGCGCCACTGTACTCTATCTAGCCTGGTGACAGAGTGAGGCCCCATCTCAAAAAAAAAAAAAAATATGTGATATATATATAGGCTGGTTTGCATGCGGTAAAACCATCATTCTTAGCACACTATCACAAGAAGAGAAAACCAAACACCGCATGTTCTCACTCATAGGTGGGAACTGAACAATGAGTTCACTTGGACTCGGGAAGGGGAACATCACACACTGGGGCCTATCATGGGGAGGGGGGAGGGGGGAGGGATTGCAATGGGGAGTTATACATGATATAAATGATGAAATGAAGGGTGCTGACGAGTTGATGGGTGCAGCACACCAACATGGCACAAGTATACATATGTAACAAACCTGCACGTTATGCACATGTACCCTAGAACTTAAAGTATAATAATAAAAAAAAAAACTGATATGTCCAAAATCAAGTGGTTCTGCTCATCTGTAACTATCATCCATCTGTTAACTTGATTTTGAATGGCCTACAGTCGAAGCTGTTAAAATAGTGATTTGGAGGTTATCCTTTAGGAATAAAAGAGGAAAGAACGAACATATGTCGCCAATAATTTATATCCCTTGTTAAAGAGAAAAAAAAAGGAGTGAGAAGGTACATCCTAGAATTGCCAGGTTGTACTTTAAAATTCCACATGCCTGTGGTTTCTTACCTCATCCTCACCCCTCCACTTTCTACTAGGCATTGCCAAAAGAGGAGACAGGTCAGGCATCTCTCTTCTGGCAATGTCATGATTGCATTCTGTGTTTACAGGTGGAAAAGGACACAAAATTGTTCTATTTCTCATCTTCCATGGATTTAGGCACTACATTTCCATCATCTTTTGGCATCGATTTCTACTAGATATATGGCCTACTCACTCTCAAATTAAAAGTCTCTGTAATTTGAAGCTACATTTTTATGAATGAAATGAAAATGACTGTTCTTACCTTCCCTGACTTTGGTGCCTCCAAGGACTATTGCGGAGATGCCAACAGATGACGACAGCAGCCAGATGCAGATATTGATGATCTTTGCCTTCAAGGGCGTGCGGAAGTCCAAAGCCTTCACGGGGTGGCACACGGCAATGTAGCGGTCCACACTCATCATGGTCAAGGTGAAGATGCTGGTGAACATGTTGTAGTAATCAATGGAAATTACTATCTTGCACAGCACATCCCCAAAAGGCCAGGAATTCATCAAGTAGACGGTACTCTGGAAGGGCATGGTTGTAGTAACTAAAGCATCTGCCAAAGCCAGGTTAAATATGTAAATGTTGGTTGCTGTCTTCATCTTTGTGTATCTAAAAGAAAAGAAACAATAGCATTTTCCTCCATTTTCAAGTCAAACCCATAAGGTGAATGTGTTTGTGATAGCCTTTGGATTACTGATTTTGCTTCTTCATTCAATTATTCTTATATTCATTGAGGGTCTAACATGTAAAAGGACTGTTCTAGACATTGATAGGAAAAATGGACAAAGATCTCTGACTTTATTGTTTATTCTACTGCTTTAAAACATTTAAATAAAGAAGATACAGAAGATAGCAGAGATAGATGAATAGACATATAGATCTAGCATTGCATATAATACAGGTCTTTATTTTGTGGCTGACAATTCATCTTAATCCTGCCCAGAGTCGCTTGGCTTTGAGCATTTTTCAAACACTATATTCATTTTCTTTGCCTTGTTTAAAACATTTTTTTCCTCAGAGTTATTTTGAGAAATCAATCATTATAATTATGATGTCATTTGAAACTACAAAATGGTTTTCATTTTGATATATGTTCAGTTGCAATCACTGAAACACAATTGGGTTTGCTGATTTTTGTTCTCCAGTGCACCATTAATTTGTCATTTTAAATATATTATATAAATAAAGCGGGTTGAATCCTGCTCTTACACGTGTCATAGCACTAAGCATAGTATGGTACAGTAGGAGAGAAATAATTCTTTCTTTACTCCTTGAGATATTTTCTAAGCACGTAATATGTCTCATCTTCCAATTGAGGGAAGAGTAATTTTCAAGGTAGGTAAGAAAGATTGCTTTTATGCCTGAGTTATTCTTTATATCACAACATGATGTTTAGGACAACTTCATTTTCAACTAAGACTGAATTCAGAAGGTTGTTCTGCTTAGAGAATGCTTCATCAAATATCCATAGAGTATTAAATAAAAGTTCCAAACCATACCATCAGGTTTTCAAAAGCCAAGAGCTGAAATATGTTGGGAAAATCCATATGTTGATTACTTTCTACAGCCTCAGATTTGAAGACCTTATCACAATGCAAGTGTGCTCCATTTGATACATGAATTTCCACATGAGAAACAACTCTGAACATTTCATGATAGAACAGAACAGCCCTGGCTCCTCTTGGAGGCAGTGTGGTCTCATGTGAACTCAGACAGTCCTGAGTCTGAACTCAGAGAATGACTTATCTGAGTTTCAGTTCCTGCTAAATAAGAATCATAAAACCTAACTCACAGTACATAAGACAAGGGCAGTAGATGGCCTGACGCACAGAATCACACTCCAGCCTCAGTATTTGCTGCCTTTCCTCCCCACCTCCCATCTCTACTCATTAGGAAGTGGCTGTGTTTGGGGTCAGCTGGGAAGGCATTGTGAAGACGGGTACTGGAGTTGGTATCTGTTGGTTTCCATTTGGATGTTCTGCTTACTAAAGAGTGATTTAATCTGGAAAGCGAGGAGTTTATTTAAAAATGTGTTTTGCCTTTATACTTTCTATTCAGACACTATTAAATGACCTATAAGTTTTAGAAAGTGACTAAACGTGGATGGCCAAGGTCTCATAGCACAGGCTTTGCAAAAGCAGAGATAGCCAAGCAAGGACAGTTACTGAGAAGGAGCCACATGTTTCTAATGAGAAAGATTTAAATGCTATCTATTCAGATATTTTCTTGAAAATATGGTTTAATGTTTGAAAAAAGTGCATCTTACAAACCTACCTTCTACTCTTTCAACTCCTCCCACCCCAAAACCCCCAATACTAGCAAGGATTCTAGCAGGAATCGGACTCCTGCTCTTGTGTTTTGTGACCCTGATATTCCCCCTCTTTCTTCATGAAGTCAGAGTGGCATTCTTTTTGCTATAAACTTAGGCAGACCTGGGTCCTAGTCCTTAATTTTCAAACTAACAAGTTACTTTACAGGGTCCTTAACCACCCTGGGCCTCAGTTTCCCAATTGTAAAATGGAAGCTATAATATTTATGTCACAGAGTTCCAGGGGTAATGAATGAGTGCACCTGAACCAGTCAGCATGTCTAATCTATGTCATGTTCCCCAACTCCCACCTCCCTCCTTATGTGGGTGGAAGCTACCAGTTACCACAGGAAGCAGAAAAGACTATAGTTTCTAGGTAACATCCATGGTCATATTTACCCAATTCAGCTTAAATATAAAAGGTGAGAATAAAAATGAGCCCCAGGACCTGACACAAAGAACATGAATGGAATGATACATAAATTACCATGAAATGTAATGTGCATCTTTAAGTAGTCACATAATGTAGAGTAATAGCTTGATTTTAGTTTTTCAAAATATTTATAGCCAATAGATGTATGAAACTGCATAAGACTTGTACATGTAAAGAATTCAAACCCCATCTTCAGATCTCAGACAGATGAGCACAGGCAATAATCACACTGACCACATTTCTGAAGTGCCCCGCGTCAGGCCCTCTGCCAGGCGTTCCCCAAGCTTTGTCTCATTTCGTCCTCACAGTCACTTTACGTGGTAGGTATTGGTATTCTATAGATGAAGTGACTAAGAATCACAGGATTTTCTTTAAAATTCTCAAAGCGATATAACTATAAAAGGCACAGCAGAAATTTAAACCTAGGGGTTTGATCCCAATTCGTGTATTCTTACATCTCCCCAGCACTTTGTAATTTGCAAAGTCCAGTATTTTGACTTCCACATATCTTGCTTGATTCTCAAAACTAGTGCCCTTCTAGTTTCCCTGAGAGACTTATGTGTTTTCCCTCATATAGCTGAAGAAAGTTAGGCTCAGGTAAGTTAAGTGATTTGTTTGGTGTCAGCAGAGGCAGGACCTCAGTGGGAGGATCTGCAAGGGATGGCAAGGCAGGGCCCCTCTTCCAGGTTTCTGGAAGACACATGCTTATAAACCTGTAACACTAGAAGGGGAGAACTCATAGAGTATAATTAAAAGTAATGAATAAACTATGACTTCAATGAATATTTATAGATAGTCTTCTGTGTACTACACTGGACTACTCTGTGAACGTGAATATAAAGCTAGGCTGTGACGCTCAGAGGCAGTCTGGTTGAGCCCCGGGGTATTGTTTGTATCTCACCGCAACAGAATTAGCCAGTCTTTTCATTCATTGTATGTCCACCACTGAAAAAAACAAGCAAGCTTTCTCATTATGCTATGATATGAAATTATTTTCCATTTCACCCACACTGCTTTACAAAAATTCACAAGCATTTCAAGCAAAATGGCACCATCTGGGCGGGAAGTTCTGGCTTGTGTGGAGGAGCTGGAAGTGGGGTGGCAGCTCATGGCTGCACTTTTCAGCATACACACCGCAGGAACACATGGTATGAAAAGAGCAAAGTCCGTGGGCTGTCCTCGCTAAACTGACAACATAACAGACCTGAAAACAACAGTACGGTGCATGGAATGGGACATGAGGGGCAGGCCGGGAAAGAGGGCTTACCTAGGGAACTTGAGTTATGAGCACTGGGAAGGCTATGGTGGCCAGGCAACAGGGCAGAGGGTGTTCCAGAGACTTAGAAATGCTCCCCAATGACACCTTAACTCAAGAGCATCCTAGTGTACTTCTCTTTACAGAGAAATGAGGGATGGCTTCAAAACTGGCAGCCACTGGTGCTTGTGTGATGGTGAGGGGAACAAAGTTATCAGCTAAGATGTCAGGAACCAATGTTACCAGGCAGGGTTTCTGGGAAGACGTGACACTCACCATGCTAGAAAGGTGGCATTTGAGAAGGCGGAGCTGACCCTGCAACACAGCACCCTCAGGACTTTCTGTCCTTTCCATGCACAGACAATATGCAGGAGGTAGAAGAGGTAATTATTGGATTATTAGCATGCTTTGCTGTTGAGGTGCATTGCCTAGGTTTGTTTTCTGTTTTTTAAATTTCAGTGATGCTTCTTTAATCAGGAAGTCCTTTTTACCTTCATGACAATAGTATAATATGCCTTTAATCTTGATGACTGATTACCATATACCTTTCAAACCAACACACTTTCAGTTGCACTGATTTCAGTTATTCTGGGTCTTCCCTTGCACTTGTCCCCCATGGTAACACATGCACCCTCTCTTCCCTCTCCAGTTATGTGCATGGCCCCTCCCCTGTTTTTACCCTTTCATTTCTTTTACACGTTTTTAAATCCCTATCCCATAAGTAGCAATATACTAGACTTTGAGGATGACTGAAAAACTCAGTATACAGACCCTGGCTCTGAGGATCTTTTAAACTGAGACCAGATTCTAATGTGAACTATAGGAATACATGGAAGGGAAAGATTGCTGTGTAGTGAGGAAATCAGGACATATGTTGAAGAGAAAACTTAGCAGGATCTTGAGCTTTGAAAAAGATTTGGACAGAGAGAGAAGTTTTCTGGCTAGTGTCTCATTCAGAGTCAATGAGGAAATGGATTTCCTGGTTCAGGGATCCTGCTGAGGAGTCACAGGTGGCTGCCTGGGATGGAACAGTAGTGTCAGGCCACAGAGGGCCCTGAAAACCAGAAGGAAAAAAATCACTTTAACATTTATTGATGACATTATGTGACAGACACTGTTTGGGGAATTTCATATTATCTGATGAAGTTGTCATAATGATTAAATGAGACATGCATAAAATTACTTAGCACCAGACTGGTACTTGATAATTGCTTAGTGAACAGCAGCCTTCAATGTCACATGACTGCTCCTGCTGTTGTTACTGTTATTATTCATTACCTACCACAGCCCTAATATGCCATCTCACAATCCCATAAGATACCACTGCCCCCACTTTCTTCTGAAGAAAAAAAGGTTGAGAAAACGTCTTAAAAATACTCTCTTGCTTTTCAGTTCTTGGAATCTACATGTAATAAGTAAAGGAACTCAGGCTTGTTTTATTCCAAGGTTTCTTTAAAAATCAGGTATTTTTATCAGAGACATAAATACTGCCACTTCCTGCAGTTCAAGATTAAAAAACATTCTGTGAGGACGGTCAAGTATGCATCATGAGGGTAGAAAACATTTAGCATGAGAAACAGGGCAAGGTCCAGGCAGAAACACTGTAATAATACATTAAATACTACTCCTCAATGGACAAAACAATGTCATGTACATTCTGGAATTTTTCCATAGGCCCATTTTTGGGGGTGGGGAAACTGAGTTAAAAGGGAGTAAGTGACTTGCCTGAAACCATAAACTAGTGAGACAGTGGGAATTCAAACTTCAGCTGCAATATAATAAAAAAGAAACAGGAAACAACAACAACAAAAAAAACAAAAGCCCTGGTGATTTCCTAAATAGATTACTTTAATACAGCAAAAACCTAAAGGTCCATAGAATGCACCTGAACAAATGCTGTTTGGTGAAAACACGAGTGTGATCAAATGCCACTGACTCACAGGAAGCTGGAAGCTCTCTTACAACACTAGAGGTGCCCTTGGAATCCAAAGATGCCCAGGACACCAAACTCATTGGGAGGAAAGCTCTGCAGCAGCAGGGAAAATGCAGTCCTTTTTCACAAATGATGGAAGATGAGCATGATGAGAGATGAGTTTGGGAGCTCTTTTCTCTGTATTGCCAACAAGCATTTTCCTGGGCGTGTCTTCCAGATGCATGGCATTCTAGATTTTATGTGCAAAATGATCACAAACAGTGGGAGAAATGGAGAGTGCTGATCAAAGAATACAAAGCTTCAGTATAAGATGAAAAAATTCAGGGGATCCGATGTACAACAGGGGCTAGCATCAACAATACTGTATTGCTTATCTTGAAATTTGCTGATTGAGTAGATCTTAAGAGTACTCACCCCCGCAACACACACCATACACACACAAAATGGTAACTGTGTGTGGTAATGGCTGTGTAATCTGTGGTAATCACAAATTAATGTGTAGCAAATTACCATGTTGTACATGTTTAATATATGTAATTTTTATTTGTCAATTATGCCTCACCAAATCTTGGGGGGAAGATAATGAACCCTGATGTAAAGTGTGGCCTCTGGGTGATGATGTGTAAATGCAGGCTCATCAGTCCCACAAATGCCCCACTCTGGGGGAATGTGAGAATGGAGACTGTGCATGTGTGGGGGCATCAGGTATATGGGAACTGTAACTTCCCTTCCATTTTTCTGTGAAGCTAAAACTGCTTTTTTGAAAGTCTGTTTAAAAAATAAAAATAAAATGAAGATTGATGACCGTGCTGATGTCACTTCTCAGTGGAACTTACTTAAAAACAGAGTGTTTCATTAAATTTTTCAGTTAGTTTCTGTTCACCTCAATGAAATTAACTGCTATACGCTCTTCTGGGTTATTTACTATTGAAATTGTAGGTTTTTTTTTTTTTTTTTTTTTTTTCTAAAGGGTCAGTAGTTTATTAATTTTAGAAAAAAAAGGAAGGAGGCAGAGGCAGGAGGATGGCTTGACCGCTCCACTGCACCCCAGCCTGGGCGATAGAGACAGACTCCATGTTTGTTTGTCTGCTTAAAAAGAAAGGTAAAAGAAAATAAAAAGAAAGGGAAAGAGAAAAAAAAGGAAAAAGAGAAAGCAAGGAAAAAGAAAAATGGAAAGGAAAGATAAGGAAATTAAATTCACTGCTTCTCAAAGGATCTGACTTTGATATCCCTCAGTCTGTAGTATTCTGAAGGAGTCGTAGTCACATAGGAGCCAGGCGCTTGCAGCTCTCCAGAATCACTCTCCTGCATGCAAAGTGCAAAGCCATCAAGAGAACAGCAGGCAGCCACGTGCGATCAGGACTCTGGATGCACAGCCCCGTGCAGGGGCAGGCTGTCCATGCAGGGTGGTAGCAAGCAAGGAAGGAAGGGTAACGGGGAATGATGATTCCACGGGAATAGCCAGTGCCCCCGGGAGCTGCTAAGCTCCTCCTCTCAGTTGTCCCGGCTGGGGAATCATGCGCCTCTGGACCCCCAGAAGGAATGTTCTAGTGCATTCAGGGGTACGTGCAGGGTGAGCACTTCTCACGCCCAATAGCACCTATAAGAAAATAGCACCTCGCTAATGACTGGTGTGCACTTTCCTAGGGCACAACTACCTGGATGCATAGCAGTATATGGATACTTAAAATTAGTTTTCCTATTTTTATACAGAAAGCTGACTTAAGTCAGAGCAAGCCACAGAGTGTGGGCACATGGAGAGGGGGATGATGGCCCTCCTGTGCTGCCCTCTCCCCATGAAGCCAGTCCTCCCCTGGACAGGAAGCAACCCAGTCAGGCAGAGGGTGCTGAGAAGATTCAGGGCTGAGCAAATTGGGCTGTGATACTGGATTGATCATTTAACAATTGCCTGCCCTTGTGCAGTTCATTAAACCTCTGTAGTTGATTTCCTCAACTGTAAACGAGCTCTAACCATCTTCATTTCATAGGTGTGTTGTGAATTTGTGTGAGCTCAACAGGAGCTCTGAAAATCAGTCCTGTCATAGCTGATCTCTGACTGCATGTAACTCCAGCCATTCTTAATCCAAGGCTTCCCTGCCCAGCTTCAAACCAGTTCTTTGGGATCTCTGAATTCATCACATGGTTTTGTCGTCCTCCATTGAAATTCCAACCTGCTTGGCCAATGGAGAAGGCAAGTGTTAAACAAGCCATTTACAGTATTATCCCCCTCCTAAAATCGATTCTTCATATATAAGCCTTCCTTATCAAATACATAAACCTGCATCCCCTCCAAAGAAAGGGAAAAAAAGGGACGACTGCTGATCTTTCTGTTGAGGAATAAATAAATGTTATTCTGAAACCATCTCTTGTTAATATGATTCTAAGCATGTATTACTTGCACCACTGAAACCACATAAGCTAAACCTTCAAAAGGCAACCGTCCTGCAGCCACACAATTTGAGGTTTTTAGCTGAACACAGAGACTCCTGGGGCCACGACAATTAAGTGCACCCAAGTTAATCGGGAATGAAGGGAGGTGCCAACTGCACAGCCACATGAAAATATTGCTGCTGATGAGATGCAGCTGAATGAGTCATGGAGAAGAGCTATTCTGTACCAGTGAGAAGCAAATTCCTTCTGAAACTAACTCTAAGACAGGCATCAGAAAACATGTAAAGTCAACAAATCAAGAAATGATTTTGAAGGCTACAGTTTTGCCTGGAGTCCATTAAAGTTTAGGAGCTCTACACCTGATCACCCAACTGGTTTCTCGCATTCTTGCTCTCTCTGTCTCTCTCTCTGCAGTTGTATAGTCTCTGATCCCTGAAAAACAGTGCCACGAGGCTTTGGCCTCCATCTGTGATCACACATCCCACAGGGGAGAAAATAATTTAGCTAATCCATGTAAGCAGTTGCAATTCTCTCTTTCAAAAGGTTGTCAAATGTATACAAATTACTTTGAGAAATGAAAGATAATCTCTTGAAAATAATTTCTGAAGTTACTTTTTGCTACATTTGTATTAAACTGTTTAAAGACAGGATCAAGAAATTAAAGACAGTTTCAAGAAAAATTAGAACATACTATATTAACCAAAGCCTAAAATAAAACTGGTGTCCTGTAGGGAACAGCCATTGGTGAATTATACAGGTACCATACTGTACCTCTGCTTTTTTTTAATGCCTCTGTATGTGTGATTTGGTGATATTATCTAAGGTAGGCTATGTTGACACTTGTGAGAATGTGGAACATGTATGTACATACAACTAAAGTGATTACAACAGGTACTTCAAGGAGGGAGAAGAAGAAACTTGGGAGAGAAGAGGCAGGCATTGTGCCAGACACTGTCACCCCATTCCGTCCCACACTTCTCTAGTTCCAAGACAGCCACATAGTTTTGGTGAGGCTGAGAAAAGAACAACCATGAGGCCCAGACTGGCTCAGGGGTGACTTGAATGAGTCAGTAAACGGCACATAACCTAAGACGATCCCAGCAGAGGAAGCCTGGAACTTCTGTTCAGTGGATTGGGGAAGAAACACTGTATCCCTCTATTTATAAGCAAGAAGATGAGTATTTTTATAAGGACCAAGCTCTATGCCTAGCAAGTTTGGGTGAGTTGGCTTCCTTTGGTGTAGAAATTTGAGGTCAGGAAATGTAACCATTTCCATAGTACCTGTGCAGTTTTGTTTTCTTCTAGGCCCCTTACAAAGCTCCCCCTTTGGGGAGGTTTCAATACTGCTGAGGCTGAACTGTAGGGAAGCAAAGGTCTCCCAGAGGATGGTTCATGAGAGATAGAACCCTATAGGTCTGTATTCTGATAGCAACAAATTAATTACAACTAATGAGAAAAGGAATAGGCTAAACTTAAGACCAAGGATCAAAGAATTGTCTGATTCCTCCTATTTTTTCTTAACAAATTTTTCTTGTTTATCCTTACAATTAATTTACAAAAATAAACAAAAAGAGAACATATACATAATTGTTGTGAAAACTGAAGCTTGACAGAGTGTTCTGTTAAGGAGAACAGAAAGAGGTTGGGCAGTGTTCTGAGCTGAACCATGACCTCCCAAAATTCCTATGTTGAAGTCCTAAGCCCCAGTACTTCAGAATGTGACTGTACAGTCCTGCCTTGGTATCCTTGGGGGATTGGTTCCAGGACCCCCCGTCGGATCCAAAATCCATGGATGCTCCAGTCCCTGACATAAAATGAGGCGGTGTTTGCATGTAACTTATGCAGATCCTCAAGATTACTTATAATACCTATTACAATGCAAAGGTTATGTAAATAGTTGTTATACTCTATTGTTTATGGAATAATGACAAGAAAGAAAGTCTGTACAACTTCAGTACAGGTGCAATTTAAAAAAACAACATTTTTCAGCCATGGTTGGTTGAATCCATGAATGCAGAATTCACAGATATAGAATGAGGGCTGACTGCATTTGGAAACAGGAGCGTTAAAGAGATAATTAAGGTAAATGAGACCATATGGGTGGGCCCCAGTCTGATATGACTGGTGTCCTCATAAGAAGAGATTAGGACACAGATGTGTAGGGCAAAGGCTATGTGAACTTACAGGGAGAAGGCAGCATCTACAGGCCGAGGAGAGAGGCCTCGGGCCTCAGGGAAAGCCCTGCGGACACCTTGATCTCAGGCTTCTGGCCTCCAGAACTGTGAGACAATCAACAACAGGGGTTGCTTAACCCACCCAGTCTGTGGTGCTTTGTTATGGCAGCCTCAGCAAACTAATGGAGGCTCTAGAAACCTGAGGTGCCAGGGAGATCATCACACTGAGCCATTTAGAAGGAAGGAGACCAGTTGAGTCTGCAGAAAGGAATGGATAACTGGGAGAGAGAGAGAGAATTAGATTTAGGATTTGTCAGAATGTACCTGACAGTTATGGCCACAAGAATGGATGAAACCATTGAAAGGGAGTGTGATGGTCAGTTTGATGAGTCACCTTGGCCGGGCTATAGTCCCCAGGTTTTCAAATACTCATCTCAGTGCTGCTGCAAAGATGTTTTGTAGGTGTGATTAGAGTCCATAATCATTGACTTTAAGCAAGGGAGATCATCCTAGGTATTCTGAAAACGCGGCCTGATCCAATCAGTGAAAACCTTAAAAACAGAGCCAAAGCTCCCTGAGGAAGAAGAAATTCTGCCTGGAGAGCAGCAGCTTGTCTCTCCTGACTTCCTGTCTTACCCAGTCCCACAGTCAGCTATGCCACTTTTTTGTGAGAAATTTCTTAACATGGACATCCCCTACTGGTCCTGCTTCTTTGGCTGATCCATGACTAATACAGAGAATGTGCAAAGTGAGGACAGAAGAGGGCTGAGAAGGCTCTGGAGAATATGAGCATTTAGGAAATATCAGAGGAAGGGCATTCTGTGCAGGGGGGCAAGGAGAATGCCAGAGGATGCGAGGGAAGCCAAGAAGAGGGTGCTATTCGAGAAAGTGAGGATCTAAGGTCACCCAAGCATGCCAGGCCCTCCACACGAGCCAAGTGAAAGTGACCTAAAAGGAGCATCTAAAACACACACCAGGGCTTTGGAGAAGGAACATGGGGGGAGCTCAAATGCTCAGGGCAGAGGACCGGGTGGAAGAAAAGGAAACAAAGAGGAAGAATTACTCCTCCAAGAAGCTTGCCTACCCATGACAGGCAGGAGGATGAAAGGACATTAGCTAAGGAAATGAGGAAAATGGAGGGTTGGTGGACAGTGGGTTGTTGATTATTTGCAAGATGACAGACGCTTGGGTATGTTCATGTGCTGAAGAGCAGGTAAAGAGGGAGAGATTGCAGACACAGTAGAAAGGAGATAGCTTATATGGTAAAGACCCCAGAAGGCAACAAGCTTCAAAACCCAGGAGCAGGAATTAGCGTTGGATAGAAGGAAGGAGAAAATTCCTCTGAGACAAAACAGAATGCAGGGAGGGTGGCTGCCAGTGTGCGTATGTAGAGCAGCAGTGTTCCCGAGGGCTGCACTCCAGTGTCTTGGTGAACTACTGGGTAAGACCACTCATGAAGGGAATATGATACACAGAGTAAAGAATGTGACCATGAAGAGAATATGATCAGGTGGAGAGTTTCGGAATAAGTGTAGATTTGAATTCATTTTTTAAAATGGGAAATGAAAGAAGGAATTGGCTCTTTCTGGAAAATAGAAGAGGGGCACAGAAAAATGTCTAAGGAGAATTAGGGTCAGATATACTTGAAGGTGGTGACTTTGTCTTGACAAAGATAAAATTGATTTTATCCAACAGCATCCAACTAGCTGAGTATAGGAATAAGGAAGGTAGGTTACTGGCTTGATCAAGGGTTAAGGCTTTAGTGGAAGACACTGGCAGAAGTACAGGAAGGCAGGACACTTGAGTGTGTTGTCGAGACAGAGCTTTAAGTGATAGCTCATGGAGTCTAGGATGGGAAAGAGAAAAAGAGATAGTCTGGGAGAAAATGTAGAACCTCCTGGAAAGAAAGAATCCAAACGTTTGCAGGAGTGGTATGGTGGGAAATGAGGAGCAGAATGGATAAAAGCACAGGATCTATGGTCAGGCCGCTGGGATCATTTTGGCCCCATGAGTTACCCAGGTGTGACCTTAGTTTATTTCAATCTTTTGTGCTTTAGTTTCCTCATCTATCAAGTGGGTATGGTAATGATATACCTATAGTTGCAAGGATTAAATAATTCATGTGAAGAAGGTAGCTTTACCTGCTTGACACATATTAAGTGTTCATTAAATGTCAGTCACCTTCTTTAAGGGAGGAGACAGTCGAACACGTATGAAGTTGTGGTAAGAGTGGGAGAATGGATGTTTATGACGTCAGAGGTAGGGCTGCCTCTGGCAGGGCAGAGGGCTATGGGTGTCATGGTGTTCATTAATTAATAAAAAATGAAGACTGCACGGGGGGATCCTGCACAGGAGGAAGTCATGAGACCACAGGATTAGAATCCTGATGGTCAGCCGAGTGTAGTGGCTCACACCTGTAATCTCAGCACTTTGGGAGGCCAAAGCCGGCAGATCACTTGAGGTCAGGAGTTTGAGACCAGCCTGCACAACATGGTGAAACCCCATCTCTACCAAAAATTAACTGGGCATGGTGGTGCCTGCTTGTAATCCTTGCTACTTGGGAGGCTGAGGTGAGAGAATCGCTTGAGCCTGGGGGGCAGAGGCTGCAGTGAGCTGAGATCACGCCACTGCACTCCAGCCTGGGCAACAGAGCCAGACTGTGTCTCAAAAAAAAAGAATCCTGAGGGTCGCACCCATATTCACGCCCAACAACCACAAACTCCAAAGCCTGCTGAGTGAGGAGGCTGGAACATTTACATTTTAAGGTCTCCACAGTGAAAGTTAATGTGCCCTAATTATCAAGGGATTATGTCAGTTGGTACACACTAAATGATGAGAACTCTTGAAACTTTAAATCAGAAGATATGAGGCAGCACTCCAGGGACCCGAGGTGGGAAAAACTATTTGTAAGGCAGGTCTAAAAGTAGCCAAATCTTTTTCCACAGCTCTGCCTCCCCAGGTCTCAGCTGAACAGTCTAGATCTGCGCCTGCCCACACTCTGACCATCTAAGTTCCATTTCTACAATTATTTTTATGAGACTGAACTATGCTAGGAGCATTTCCCATGTAAAATATTTTAAAATAGTATCTTCCATCTTTCAAGCACAGCCACTCAGTCTCTTCAGTTACAAGGGCTGCAGGGCCTCCACACCCTGGTTTGCACTCAAGCCTGATGATCACAACGCAAGCCACTTTATGCCACCCTCTCTCCAACTTCAGTCTCTTCATTTCCTAAGATAAATAAACCCAAGTACATCAATTCTTCTTCAAAGGTTTTCTTTTTCAATCCTTGAACCATCTATCATTATGAAATAATGCTAAATACTCCTTTTCCCTCTTAGCTATAGACTTAAGTGAACTAGGTTCACTAGACATTAACCTTTTACTTATGAAGAACTTGAGATGTATGTGCCCTAGCCATAAGTGAACTAGCTAGATTTCAGTAGGCTGGCAGTCCAGGATGGCAGTAGAACTCTTCGCTTTTCATTTATCATCAAATGTAACCTTTAAGTATTGAGAATGGTGTGGGAGAATGGAGAACGATGTATGTGAACTATCCAACTCCTTTTATATTTTTAGCTGAACTTATCCCCTTGTAACACACTTTAGTGTTGGATATCTTTGGGAAATCTATCCATTAAAAGTCCTAGCTAATCTACAGGATTTTTTTTCCTTCTTCCATGTCAAATGTTCCCCGCGGAGTTATATTTGCACATAACATCTAAATGTTATTTTAGGATTCTTCATTCTTTTTAATCCTAGTCTGCAAAAGGTTGTAGAGCAACTACAAAGCTCTTTTCAAACTGGAGACTTCAGGGGCTCATTCAAATAACAATAATATGTATCTGTTTTACTTGAGCACCCAAATACCATATGGGTAGAAACAGCTAATTTTTTTTCTTAGAGCTTTCTTTTGTGTAACAATGTTTCTATTACCCCACCACCAAAAAAAAAAAAAATGGCATCTGTAGTACCAAAGATCTCCTAAAAATTTTAATTAAAATTGGCCGGGCGCGGTGGCTCAAGCCTATAATCCCAGCACTTTGGGAGGCCGAGACGGGTGGATCACGAGGTCCGGAGATTGAGACCATCCTGGCTAACTCGGTGAAACCCCGTCTCTACTAAAAAAAAAATACAAAAAACTAGCCGGGCGAGGTGGTGGGCGCCTGTAGTCCCAGCTACTCGGGAGGCTGAGGCAGGAAAATGGCATAAACCCAGGAGGCGGAGCTTGCAGTGAGCTGAGATCCGGCCACTGCACTCCAGCCTGGGCGACAGAGCGAGACTCCGTCTCAAAAAAAAAAAAAAAAAAATTTTTTTTTAATTAAAATTTAGAATGCAGTTGTCTTTTCTTTTGTCTAATTGTCTTTTTAGTGGAGGCCAGCCTTGAGATTACTAATTACTTGGACAAACAATTTACTTGTAAAATATTCCCTCCTTTGCTCATCATGGATAGAATTCCTGCGAAATGCAATAGGCAATTACGAAAACCAAGAACACCAAGCTATAAACACTAGTTGTTAGTGAGATGAGCTTTATAATAAGTGTTTGGAGACTTAAATGATGGTTTTTAATGTCAGAGCATACATAGGAATAAAAGACCTGACATTCTCAAGCAAACAAAACAAAACAAAACAAAAAACAAAAGATAAATCAGTCTTTTTATTATGATAATATTCCAAGGGAAAGATTTATGCTATCATTCATGATATGGTTGCTAAAGTTCATAATAAACAAAAGGCCTGTTTCAAAACTAAAATCAAGCTTAAAAAAATCAGTTATTCATCCTTTCAGAGTCCCTAGCCAGGGTGACTTGCACCCCACCCTTATTTCACCAAGACTTCTCAAAGGAACACAAGTGTACTACTCCCTCTCACAGGTGTGTTGACAAAACTCTAGTGCTTCCAGAAAAGGAAACACATCTATCTCAAGAAGAGTGCAGAACAAAGTTAGGTTTTTCTTTTCTTGTTTTTCTTTCTTAAAGTCAGAATCACTTTGCTTACCAGAAAATTAGCATATACGTGGATATTGGGATACTTATTATTGGAAATTGACCTAAAGAAATTTCCACACACAAAAAAATAACAAAATAAAACCTTCAATTTCTCATGGTGGAAAAAAAACAGCAAAGCAGTTTTTGAAAATCTCCACAGGCCATGCTTTAGAAGATAAATATTATTTACTGATATTCCTAACAAATGGAATGACATTTGGTACTAAAAAGGCTCATATATGCATATCAACAACGCTAGATCATATATCAGCTTTTGTTTCATAAGCCAAAACACCAGTCTGAGGAGTCACAGGAAATGAGGAATTATTTTCAGTGCATTGGGTGGGCTTGAAATTTATCTCAGGAAATATTTGCGAAGGGCGTAACAAAGTGC
Source organism: Piliocolobus tephrosceles (assembly GCF_002776525.5). NCBI lineage: Eukaryota > Metazoa > Chordata > Mammalia > Primates > Cercopithecidae > Piliocolobus > Piliocolobus tephrosceles. Next base: position 54,062,580 of record NC_045440.1, read on the forward strand.
TACGAACTGGCGCAGGTAACCAGGCAAATGGATTAACTTTTTTACCAGGAGACCCTGACCCTGTTGTCAGCACTCTGGCACCTTGCCCTGCGCCAAGAGTTTTCAGCAGAAACGCTGGGCCCTAGGGTGGAGTCGGGGGGGGTCACTCTGAAATCTTCCAGATGCCCCTGGCCGCTCGGATTCGCCTGTGTGAACCTCTCAGCACTCCACCAAAAACTCCCAGAAAATCCTTCACCTCTTCTAGGAGGCCACCCTGTAGCACTTTCAGCATCCTTCACAGAACAGAGTTCCCACCGCCTGGCTAGCTGCCCCCACCGCCGCTACAGTGGCGGGGCTCGACCCTCACTCCCTGCCCTGCCCAGCCGCCCGCGCCGCGCCGACCCCGCGCTCACCGGATGATCACGAACATCACCAGCGAGTTGCCCACCAAACCCACAACGAACACCACGGAGTAGACCGCCGTGATGATGACTGGGATGGCCGGGGAGATGTGCGCGGGCTCCAGCTGCGCGTCCTCCGAGCCGGCGCTGCCGTTGCTGTCGAGCTCGGCCCAGCCGGGAAACCAGGCGCTGCTGTTGGGGGGCAGGCAGGCGCTCGGGGCGCAGGTAGGGCCCGGATCCCCGCGGAAGATCTGGACCGGGGAGTCCATGGTGGGGCGGCTGCAGCGGGAAGACGAGGACAGGCGGCACCTGCTGGGCTGCGGAAGCGAAAGAACCGGCTGGACGCGGAAAGGCAAACTTTGCCCCCGCCCTGGCTGGCGCCGCTGGGGACTCGGAGCCTGCGGACCCCCACCCTGGCCGCAAGTCGCGGGGGACAGGACAGGGAGGACAGACTTCTCGCTTCCTTCTCGGCCAGCAGGCGCGCCGCTGGGTGCCAGAGAGGGGAGAAGAGCGCACACTCCTTCTCTCCCAGCTCCTGAGGTGCCTCCCTCACCATTCCTAGGCACCGACCCCTGGTGGAACTGTCCCCATACTGCCTATCTGAGCTCCCAGGGTCAAGCCCCTTTCCCACCTCCCAGAACGGAGGTCTAGCTAGAACTGCGCCTCGAAAGCCCAAAGCTTACCTCTGGTTCCCAGAGACAGGCGAAGGCGAGGTAATTTAGGGTACGCCCTGGTAGGTGCTGAACCGTGCGCTCAAGAGTCGCACTCAGCTCTTGGCGTCACCTGCTCTCGGACCTCGGCCCCACTCTCGGCCCCAGCGCTGCTGTTTCGCTGAGGGCAGTCCCCGCCTCTCAGTGTGCTGCTCCCACTACTGGCGGCCGCTCCGCGGGGCGGGGCGGGGCGGGGCGGGACGCAGCCGGGACGCGGCTGGACGCTGGAGACCCGAGGGCAGAGAGCTCGGCTGGTGCCCCCGCCCCAGGCCTGCCGGTCCTTGCCCCGCCCCGCCCGCCCGGAGTCAGCCCCCAACTCCCCAGCCTCTCAGCCCCGCGTCCCCTCCAGCCCTGCAGGCTCGCCCGGCCCACTAACTGCCCGAGCGGCACACAAGCTAGCCCCCGGCGGTGCAGCCTTCCCCGAGACCTGAGACTGAGCCATTTAGATTTAGTAAAAAGGAGGGGCGTGCCTATTTTGTGCAAGTATGCACCTGGATTTTCATATTGTGTCTAGAACTTCTTATCTGCATAGTTCGCAGTCAGGAACTACTCTTATTAGAATGACCCATCCAAAGAAAGTAGCAAAATGATCCACTTAGAATAAGATCAGTTCATAAAATAATGACTTAAAAGACACATAAATAGAATATTTCCTTGTGTTCTCTTCCATTCCGTCTGCTGTAACTGGGATGACAGGCTGCAGACAAACTGCACCTTAAGGGTATTACCTGAATTGCTGATAGTATCTGAGAAGGGCAAAACACTCTCCTTACCCGGGCCTCAGTGGTGCTCTAAGGAGGTGACAATGCCTCTGTTTTACATTTGTCCCCGCAACCATCATGTTCTCCTCACTTCTCCCTCACAGTAGCACCGCCTCCATCATACGGCCGGCCGCGAATCTGAGCGTCCATAAATAAACTGTCACCATCATTTCTTTGCATAACTCTGCTAGTCCAAGGATCGCTGTCAGATTCTGCTGGAGTAGAGACATTCTCTTCTCAGGCAAAGGGACCGGCAAGACCCAAGGGGAGCAAGGGCTCAGCCCCTAAAATGAAGGTTCTGAAAGGGAATGGGAAAGTTCCCCTTCTCCATAGGGTACTGGAGGCAGGCCTGGGGGAGACTGGGGTTTAGGCACCTCAATTCTCCCAGTGGATTCACTGCCTCAGGCTGACAAACACAGGTCCCCACTGCATCCCACAGGTAATGTCCATGCCACACCTGGACACACTAATGGCTGATACAACCCTTCCCTCCATCAGCTAAGGGCAGAAGGGAGCTCCTGTCTCTTTCAAGACGCCATGACCCCAAAGTGGGATTTGACCACCAGCGTCTTCCCTCCTAGAGATGCACAGATGCACAACTCTTTTGAGCAGTGTAATATGAAGAGCATAAGGAAATCTTCTCTTTGTTCAACCATATCCCTTCAACTCCTTCAAATAATTTTGAAAATTATTATCAAGTCCTAGAGTTCTTTTAAGTCTGATTGCAAACTGTCATTGGAGGATCACATCTGCTTCAGTAACACATCAGACCTGCTGGGACCTCCGCGTGTCTAAGGGTGCGCTCTTCATAAGGAAGATGGCAGACTGTCTTCCCCACATGTCTGGGAGCTCCTTTCCTGCCACAGTGATCACATGCTGCCCCCAAACCAACCCAGCAAATAGTTTACTTGAAACTAACAAAAACTGGGCCGTGTCAGTGTTAAAAAGAAAGTAAAAATAGTATGTCAAAAGCAAATAAGTGGGAAGTACAAAATTATCCATCTATCTTTTTATCTATTACCTATTTGTCTATTTATGATTCCATGCATCAAAGATACAATTGTGTTTGTGCTACACACTTTTTGAAGGTGCCCATATTTTCTATCTAGGCTTTTTTTGTACTCGTTTACCACATTGGTGGTTTTCTTTGGTTAGTGCACAGGTGGGTCTCACAGCTGGTAATGTTAGATCTGGGTTCAAACACAGGTGTTTCTGGCTCTTGCCATATGCTTATTGAATGGAACTATTTCATGTAAGAAGACAAATACAGAACCACTTTTCCCCTCCAAAGACAATACATTTAGGAAGGGGATATTCAGCAAAGATGGAAAAAGAAAGGAAAAGTTATTTGAAAAGATTTAGCTAAAATTGTAAAGAGGTGAAAACCTTTAAAGAAGTTACCAAGTTGATACAATTTCAACAATTCAGACTCTTGAACTCCATTTCTCACATATATCATGAGTGCAGAGGGATTTCCCTTCCATAACAAAAGCAGGGGTACAAGTCCAGCCTGGAGTTACTAAACTATAATAGGAGGTTCTCATTCTCACTAATTAAAAAAAAAAAAAAAAAAGTCCTCTTCTAGTCGAGACAGTCTTTTGAAGGTAAAACAGACTAATTATGAAAAAAGTAGTTTTATTTCATTTGAGCACTCTTATCTTTCTTTTTTACCAAATTAATAGCCAAAATAAAGGGAAGACAAAATGAACAGAGCATGGAGAAGCCTTCTGGTGGCTCAGGTTGCCAGGGGAACCCACCCGAGTCTCTAAATCCAAGAAGTACGGCTGCTTCTGTCGAGTCATGCTCTTGGGAATATGCAATTTTATCATAATATTGGATAAAAGCTCATAAAATAGAAAGGAAAAATAAACTGCTAAAATGCTGTGCACTGTTACACCCTGATATAAAGCACATGTGGTTAGGCTTGGCCATTCTACACAAGGCAAACACTATGCTTATAACTAAGTACATGGAAAGCACTTTTAAAGATGAAAATGTGGTGATTTTTATTGGATAATGCTACAATGCTAAGGAGCATCTTGGGTGGTGGGTGGCTTTGACATTTTTGTTAGAGAGACTAGATAACCCACCAGTAAATTGCAATTAACTCCCTTTCTTGTGGCTCCAACAACAGATATTGTTATGCAGCAATGAGTACAGAGCTGGAGGGAGCAACTTCGTTAGCTTAAGACCCCAGTGCAGCCAATGGAGTCTTGCTGAGCCGGGATGCAGCTGGCTTCAGCTCACTTCACTCAGCAGATACTGCAGAGTATCCCCAAGTGGCTGAAGAAAAGGCACCCTCTGGGGATACAACAATACCAACACAGAGACAATCTCTTCTCAAAGAGGATGTGCAATCTAGTGTGAGAGATGGGATCTAAATTATTTTAATGTTAGGAATAATTAATAAATAATTAACAACAATTAAATCCATCGAGCTTTGGCTAATGTTATGTAGAAAAGGTGTTTAATAAACAGTGATAGCCAATGCAGCAAATTTGCATGAAATTTAAAAATAGCATCCCTTTCATAACGCACTTATATCTGTCAGAAAGCTGTCAAAATAAATACCCAAATCAGTCTTGTCTTCAGCGTAAAGCATCCTGTGAATACTGCACACTTAGATGGAGTGTAGTCTACACCCGTGTGCAGATTCCCTGAAGAAGACCTGGTGTCTGGGAACCCTGCTCAGTCAGAGAACATCAGGGAAGCCCTTCTTGAAATGGCATTGAAGCTGATATTTAAGGACTGCAGTTATGGCAGTTATCCAGGAGAGGGGGAAGAAAGAGCATTCCAGGTAGGGAACAGCATATGTGAAGAATGTAGATGGTCAAGAGTGGGGCATTTCTGTGGCACCCTGACGAGGCTGAGGTGCTTGAGCCTGGTGATCAAGAGCAGTTATGGCGCAGACCATGCTGAACCTTGTCAAGAATGTCAAAGATTTTGGATTTCAGCCTAAGGGTAATAAAGAGCCAGTGAAGGCTCTCAGGCAGGAGAGTGGCATGCCCAGATTGGGGTCTTTGAAGTATCACTTGTCTTTAGTTTGGTGAACATACCGGAGGGAATGCGTAGGTGTGAGGAGCTCCCTATTGAATCGGAATCGTGTGTTGTTGCAGCTAAAGGTGTGTGCATTTGCGTGTGACATAGATGACATGCAACCAGGACTTTCTCACAGCTGTAGACTTAAACTTGAAACTGCTTATACTGAAACCCTTGACTGCACTGAATCCACAGGTTTGAAAAGTCAGTGCCGGTCACATGTCAGGCTCTAAGTTGGGGAGGGAGAGAAAGATTGGCAACACAAAGCAATGAATGGCATATAAGACGTACGGGCAGAATTATTTCAAAAGAAGTTTAGATTATCTCTGGTAGTAGAAGAAAGATGACACTAATGTAGGGATTGGAATTTGAGCAAGAATTTATCAAGAAGAAAAGCCATGGAGGCACACGTGTAAAGGTGTGAGAGCCTGACACGTGGTGGTGTGGGGCTTGCAGTGTTACAGAAGGTGTGAGGAGAGGAAAGTGGTGCATCGGGACAGGCAGGTCGCAGACTCCGGGAAGAGTAGGTCGGCCCTGCCGTGCTGGAATTGTGAGCTGACCGTGTGGTGGAAGTGGCCCTGAATGATGTGAGGAGGACGCCTTTGGACAAAGAACAGTAATAAAGCTCTCCTAACCATCTAGGTGAGAGGTGAATCGACCCTAAAACAACACAATTGCTAAACAGATTTGGGAGGATAGGATAGTTTTGAGAACCTTGTAGGAAATCAAATTGACAAGAAGTGGTTTGAATGAATGTGGAAGTAAGGGAGGAGAAAGGGTTTATAATTACTTTAGGATTATGCTTGGGTGACCAAGTGAATGATGGTGCCATTAACTGAAATAAGAAATACAGGAGGAATCACAGCAAGCTGTAGAATGAACAGAATGAGCTTGGGTTTGGAAGGCTGTGCTTGAGGCACCAGTGAGGCATTCATTTGTGTGCATGGTCCAGGGCTGTCTAATGCTGGGCAGATTGTGTTGGAGAGACACAGGGCAGAGCCATGCAGGTGAATAAGGGCATGGAAAGTGAACATGGCTCAAGCTGATGAGAAAATTCTGGAGAAAGCATGTGCTTTAATAGAGATCTATCAAAGAACACTGATGAAGAATAGGCATCAATGAAGGAGGAGGAAAAGAAACAGTCAGAGAAACCAAGAAGAGAAAGAATTTCAGGATGGAGAGGTGATCAACAGTGTCCACATGGCCAAGAAGTTAAACAAGTTATTTGGCAAAGAGAATGCCACTGGAGACACCAGTGCTATCTACAATTAAAATTACATTTTATATTTGCTCAATGAACAGAAATTAACAGACAATAAAATAGTGAAAGGGCAAAGACCCACTGCGCCTTAGAGTCTCTGCTGAAGCTACTCCTACCCTGGGGTAGAGGGTAGGGGTATGCCACATGGCTAGTGCAAAAGACACCTGCCTCTCTCGCTGCCCAGGGCCACACCCCACTTTATATCACAACCATGGGAACACAAAAAGCACCCCTTGCCACTGGCCATGGGAGAATTTTGCACTCTGGAATGGAGGTGCCCTCTCTCTGGTAGGCAAGGTCTCAGGCCCTCAGCTTGTGTGATGTTACTCTCCCTTTTACTCATCGAAATTCAGTATGTTTCCACTGACGTTAAAACACAGCCAACTCCACACACTATAGGTCATCACTAGTCTGGATTTTGACCAAAGGTCATCCTTATTGGTGACTGTGGGGAGAGAAGTCTCCTGCTGCAGTGGCCAGCTGCTCCAGTGTTGCCAGGCCATGGGTCACACATGGCAAAGCCACTTTGTGTCTCAGCTGGTCAGCCTCTATCTGCCTAGTTTTTAGAAAGTTGAGTTTTTCATAAGGTTCTCTGTAATAGAATTTTCAAAATCACTTTGTCCAAATCCTTTTGTAGGCAAATTAAATTAAGGCAATTATTTTTAAACATAAATAATCCTTTCGCAAAGACATATTCAAGTTCCAAGGGATCTTTTCTTTTTCTCTCTCTGTTTGGTTTGTTTTCTGTCAAGTCCAGGAGGATCCTCTACCCCTACCCAAGCCCCTGTCAATACCTCACATTAATGGTTACTAAGACTGTTTCTGGGAATTACACTCTCTTCCCCAGTGTGGGGATGCTCCTCATATGCCTTAGAAGAGGCATGGTAGGAAGATCAGACCCTTCAAGGATTATTTTCACAAACGTTGCCTGAACTGACTCTCCCGCTCTGATATGATGCCCCTCAAGTGGGTCTGGAGGACAGGTGGATGCCTCTCTACTTCCATCATTCCCACCTTCACTGTACTTGAAAATTCTGGTTTGGAGTGTAGTTATAGGCACTTTCCATTCTCAGCTTCTGAGAACTGAATCAAAAAGGCCATTTTAAAGGGCTTGAACACATTCTTTACATGAAAGTGTTGCTCGTAGTTCAGATGACTGCCTTACAGTTTCAGTTTATGGATGAAGACATGAGTCTCCAGGGAGAGCAAGAAGGCCAGGAGCTTTTCATCTTCAGGAATTACCATAATTACTGATGCACAATTGAGCGAGCAAGGACATTTAGGGCAGATGCACAAAAGCACTGCCCAGAGAGGGACTGGTTGACTATTAATTTGGAGAATAACTGGCTTCCCTGGGAGTGAAGGACTCCTCAGTCCCTGAATGGCTGCATTTTGCCTTGCTCTTGAATGAACTGGGAGAGGCTGTGCAGAATCTCCAGAGTATAGCCTGGGCAACCAGCAGACATTAAACTCTTCCTCCCTACTCACCTGGCTCCTTGGCATGCAAATGCTCTGACAAGGCAGCCATGCTGTCAGCTTCTGCAGAGGGAAGACAAACTTCACCCTGGGACAGCGGGTCTTTATTCCCAAACCCACAGTGCTCAGTCCCCCAGAACTTGGTCTGGTCATGCAAGTATTCTGATCACCCTCCACCTCACCAAACCCACTGTCCTGTATGCAAAGAGAGAAAAGCATTTTCAGTTAATAAATATTCATACTGATACTTTTACTCATATCTCCAATACAATTTCTGGCATCTACAAAGCATAAATTAACCGGATGAATTAAAAATAATGGCAGGCTGGGCGCAGTGGCTCGCACCATCATCCAAGTGCTTTGAGAGACCAGCGAGGGAGGATCTTTTGAGGTCAGCCCTGTACAACAAAGATTTTTTTAAAAATCAAAAATTATTAAATAAAAATAAAAATTAGCCAGGAATGGTGCCCACCTGTAGCTCCAGCTTGAGCCCAGGAGTTCCAGGTTACAGTGAGCTATAATGGTGTCACTACTCTGCAGACTAGGTGACAGAGTGAGACCCAGTTTCAAAAAAAAAGGACAAATTATATGTTACATTTCACATTAAAGAAGCAAAGGAGAATGGATGGCCTTGGGACTAGAAAACATGCTTATAGAATATAAGCATGTGTTGGAAAGCTAGCATTACCTTAAGACAGTGGTTGTATTTAATTTACCAACTTCAGGAGCATTTTGTTTTCTTTTTTCTTACATAAATCTTGAAGTATAATTATGACCAAGGAAACTGGTTGGTGGATTTCTTTGGATCCCATATAGCATTGTGCACATTTATTAAGATCAATAAATTCACTGAATTTAACAAAACTTAAGAGTTCATGACTCCAAAGGCAATATACTTGGAATAAGCTTTGTATCTGAAGGCAGTGATTGCTCAAAATTTTACTTATTTTACAATAAAGTTCACAATTATTCAGTTAGCACTCAGAGTCTAGAAACAAAAATCCTCTAAGTGGAGAAGCCGCAGTAGCTCATGACATCTAATAATACCATCTCTACCGACTCCTTTGTCTTATAAGAAAAAGATCTTCCGTTTCTAGCATTTCACAGCATGTGCCATTCAAATTAAAAGCTTTAGATTGTGCTCAAAAAATCATATTTAGAAAGAAGATCAAAGCATGGTTCTACAAACTACATGAAAAGAAAAAAAAGAATAGAGAATGTTTGAATAATCTACCCTAAGAAAGAACGAGATAATTGCAAGCATGTTTCACTTGACACAGAGGTGAATTCTGTGTGATTTATTCCTGCCCCCAACTCACAGTTTAACACAATGTGAAAACAAGGACGTTCAAACAGCAGAGGGAGTAGGTACTATAAAATATTACTCTTGGTAAAGAGATTAAAAATAAACAGAGATAGAACTGACATAAATACTTTCAATGACACAGCAAAATTTGAATCCAGCTTTATTTCAAAGGTATTGACATTTTTTATGTTTCAAAATCTATGCAGCATATTAAGCCACCTCTATGGTCATGGTAATAATAATATCATGAATTTGTTTGAGTCTTTGCTTTCATCAAGGCACTTCGTATTAAAAAAATGCCTTATTTGGTCATATCTTCCTTGTACTTTATGTAGAAAAAAACTGACTATCCCTATTTTATAATTAAGAAAACACATTCCAAGAGGTTAAGCCCTATAACCGTGATCACTTAATAAATGGAGGACTAAGAATAGAATCTTTCTCCTGAATTCCAACCCAGTGATTTTTTTTCACCTTCCCAGGTTGCACAAAAATTTTAGTTTGAATGAAAGCAGAGATGAGTCATAAGAGTAAAATTAAAATGTGAGAAGACTGTCAAGTGTTCTCTTTAACACTGAAGCATGAACTGTGGCTTCATTGTCTTCATTGTGCAAGAGCTACCTAATGTAATTTTAAAACAGAAACAAATGGTCACAACGGAAACAATTTTGAAAAACTGCGTCAATATTAGTATGTTAAACTTCTCTATAAAAAGGGTGTATTTGGACAACTAAAGCAAGTAGAAGGAAAGACTCATCAATTCCACAGTCAATGAAAAGAAAAATATCGAATAAGTGAATACGGCAAATATGTTTATTTGGGGAAAAATAATTGACATGAACAGGATTACATGAAACATGTGAAAGTAACTTTCAAAGTTATATAGGATAATTTATCAAGCTTAGATGGTAAACAATAAAAAATATTACATATAGGTCAAAGCAAGCAATATTTCTTTTTAGTTTAAAAAGAAATTTTAGTTTAAAAAGATTGTTGACCAGGTGTGATGGTTCACGCCTGTAATCCCAGCACTTTGGGAGGCTGAGGCGGGTGGATCACTTGAGGTCAGGAGTTCGAGATCAGCCTGGCCAACATGGCGAAACCTTGTCTCTACTAAAAATACAAAAAAGTAGTCATTCATGAGCGCGTGCCCCTGTAATTCCAGCAACCTGGGAGGGTGAGGCAGGAGAATCGCTTGAATCTGGGAGGCAGAGGTTGCAGTGAGCCGATATCATGCCCCTGCACTCCAGCCTGGGCAACAGAGTGAGACTCTGACTCAACAACAACAACAACAAAAAAGATCGTTAATTGTTTTGCTAATATGTTCACATGAACCAAAAGTCAAAACTATTTACAAAGATATTTGGAAGCTTTGCTCTCTCCTATTCTCCTCCTCCCATCCTACTCCTATCTCATATAAGCAAACTAACTTTCTCAGTTTCTTTTACATGTGTTTTTGTGTTTCTTTATGCAAACGAAATCAAATTATGTACTCTATTTTTTTACATAAAAATATTAATTGTTCCCCACCATTTTTTTTTTTTCATGTAGTTGTACATTCTGGAGATATTTCTGTACTGAGACACAGTTTTCTCAATTAAAAAAATTTTTTTTTAACTTCAGAGCATTCCACTTTGAGGCTATACCAGAGTTTATGTAATCAATCCTTCACAGATAGAAACTTGGGTTGTTTTCATCTCCTGCTATCACAAGCAATGCTGCAATTGTGTGTTTACATCATTGGACAGGAGTGCAGGTATACCTGTAATCCTCAGAGGGGGGTGATTTAATCAAAGCATAGTTAAAGTAAGTAGTGTGCTAAAATCAGTTGTTAACATTTTGGGAACATTTGATCTGTTGTTAAAAACAGACTCTACTAAAAATTAAATTATATAAATATTAATTATATATTATATTATAAAATTATATTATACTATAAAATCACATTATTATATTAATAAAGTATATTATAAATAAAGATATTAAACAAACAAATGAATCACTTCCTCACTATTTTACTGTGCTTTAGTCTGTGCTCTAGAGATGTCTATTACATGGACATGGTGGGTACTATATAATGGTGTGCTGTGTTCAGTGACATCACATCGGTTGCTGACTCAACCATGATAGAGAAGTATTGAAACCACAGAAGCTAGCAGACTCTATCAGTCAGGGTCTTGTTTTCTTTTTTTCTAAAGAGTCACTGGTTAAACATTTACCTGCACACCACCCGTTAGATATCTTTGAGCTATTTGTAACCTGTAGCAATTTAGTAGACTTCAACTTTATAAAAGGAAATTAAATATTTTTAATTGACATCTGATTCTCACTCTCCACAGCATTCACTTCTCTTATTGAATCTACTTTTTAATGGTCATATAGATTTTTGCATAGGTTCAATAAGAATCTGCTCTTCTTTTTACCAGGATGCAATTGGAAAAAAAATCAGAAAAAAAAAAATTGGAAAATCTTTTCTGGTGTTAATTTTGGCAAGTTATATCTTCCTATAGTTTCTTTCTTCCTTATGATTACTTAATTTTTATATTTGAAATTTTCCCCTTTTCAAACATAGTGTTTTACCTATTCTATCATTTCTCATTTTTTTTTTAGAACCAAATTTGAATTTAGTCTATCGTATTTCTTTCTAAAAGCTTCGTAATTTCTGCTTTTACCTTTACTAATTCCTTTCTTCTGTTTTTGTTCAATTTAATCTATTCCTGTTCTTCCATCTTTTCCATTTGGAGGATAATTTATTTCTTCCTTTTTTCAATAGTTGAAAGTATGTAAGGCTTGAATTTTCCTCTGAATTCTCATTTTATTTTATTTCGAAGGTCTTTAAACACAATATTTTCGTTGTCTTGCTTTCAGGAAATTCTTTAATTTTGGTTTCTACTTACTTTTTGATCCAAGAGTTGCTTGAGAGTTTTGTAAATGTTCAAAAGGAGAAATCTTTCCGTTTTCTAATTGTTAAAATTTATTTCTACTCTTATGTGACTATGATCAAATTGTCTGAACTTTTTTCTTTTTTCCTGTTTTGGAGTATATTGAAATTTACTTATGTGGCTCAATGGATGGTAAATGTGAATGTTCCATAAGCTTTTGAAAAAGAAGATGTTTTCTCCAATTTAAGGATACAGAGTTTAGTAAATGTCAATTACATGTACTTATTAACCATGTTATTTTCGTCTTTTATATTCTTATTTATTTACTGTCAACTTGATGTGTCTTATACGAAAGAGGTGATCTAAATTTCCCTCACCACAATTGTATTTCTTGTGTCTTCTGCAATTTCTGTTTTATGAATGTTATTACCATATTTTTTGATGCATTGCTATTTACAATTGTTATGTTTTCATTGCACAATTTCACTGATAAACACTAATTTAGTTCTTTCTGTCCCACATTTCATCTTGTCTGATAGTAATATCTGGGAAGGATGGAGTTAAGCAACTATCCTGCAATCCATTTCTCTTCAGTTATAGGATTTGGGAGAAACTCCTTGGGAATAAAGGAGGCAGTTAGCTCAGTGTAATCACCTTGTAAACATATCTTAAAAATGCTTTTGAAAATATGTTGAATAATTGAAATAGCTAAGAAAAGAGTCCTTATCTATTGAATGCTTTTAGCAGGATGTTCCTGTTCTAGGATTGTTTGTGGTAAATAACTTGAGAATCTTTGAACATATGAGCTATGTCTCCTGGAAAATATCACATAAATTATGTAAGTTATATAAATCTGAGATAAAATAAAGGCATTTCATAACCTAAATGCTCTCTGCCATGCATGTAAAGTGACCACAGACCCATTTAGAAATATCATCTTACGAGTTGGCCAGAGAGTATGTCCAGTGCAAGAAAAAGGGACCTGGTGAACATTTGAATGTCCTGGACACCTGGCTGCTATAGCTGTGTCACTAGGAAATTACTAATAAAGTTTGATATATAGTAGGTTGTCTGGTTCATGGAACTCTGATTTAACAACTCAATCCTTTGTGTTAGGACAACATCACTACCTCTGCTTTTTCTTTGCCTTTTTCTAGAATAATGTTTTATTTCATCTGCAACTTTTCTAAATCTCTTTATTTAGGGAGTGTTCCTTATATGTAGCATGGAGCTGAGATTTGCTTTTTAATTCAATTTGAAAATATTTTTGTATTTGTAGGTAAATTAAGCCCATTTGTATTTATTAATTTCACAGACATATTTTGACTTAATTCTCTCCTATTATTTTGCATTAAGTTTTCTGGGTTTTGTAAAGTTTTTGGTGACTTTTGTTTTACAGCTTCTAATAATATAGGGTACTATTTTTTCTTGTTTTTGTATTTAGTTCCTCTGATACTTAGAATGGGTTCTGTTTATATTGGTCTGCTAGGATTGGCATAACAAAGTACGACAGACTGGGCGGCTTCACCAGCAAAAATTCATTTTCTCACAGTTTTGGAGGCTGGAAGTCCGAGATCAAAGTACCAGCATAGGAGGGCTCTGGTGAGGCCTCTCTCCTTTGTTCTTTGATGGCCACCTTCACGATGTGTCCTCACACGGCCTTATCTGCATGGATGTAAAAAAAGAGAGAGGGCTGTGGTGGTTCTTCTTCTTCTTGTAAAAACACCAGTCCTGTAGAATTAAAGCCCCATCCTTATGACTTCATTTAATTCAATCCAATCACATTGAGGGTTAGGGCTTCAACATATAAATTTGTGGACACACATTTTAGTCCATAACAATGCTTATAAAGGTGAAGTGGTTATCCTCATAATCACGATTACATAAAATTACCTTAATCATCTGTGTCTGAAGAAAATACACAATAGTTTCTGTGGTAAACTGAACAAGTGCCCCCAAATATGTGCATGTCCTAATATCCAGAACCCGAATATCATGTTACTGTATATGGAAAAGGGGACTTTGTAGCTATCAGTAATGTAAGGATCCTGATATGGTGAGATTACCCTGGGTTACCCATGGGACCCAATGTAAGAGGCATGCAAGAGTCAGATTTGAGAAGGTGATCTGATGACACAGCAGAGATTGGAGTGATGCACTCTGGAGATGGAGGAAGGGTTCATCTTGCCTTTTTCAGTTTCTAGTGACCACTTGTATTCCACCAGCCAAGGAACTCAAGTGGCTACTAGAAACTAAAAAAGGCAAAGAAATGAATTCTTCCCTCAGAATTCCCAGAAGGAAGCAGCCCAGCCAACATCTTGACCTTAGCTTTGTGAAATCGATTTTGGACATCTGACCTGCAGAACCATAAGATAATACATTTGTGTGGTTTCTTTTTCTTTTTCTTTTCTTTTCTTTTTTTTTTTTTTTTTTGAGACAGAGTCTTACTCTGTCACTCAAGCTGGGGTGCACTGGTGCGATCTCAGCTCACTGCAACCTCCGCCTCTTGGGTTCAAGTGATTTTTCTGCATCAGCCTCCTTAGTAGCTGGGATTACAGGTACATGCCACCATGTCCGGCTAACTTCTGTATTTTTAGTAGATATGTGGTTTCACCATGTTGGTCAGGCTGGTTTCAAACTCCTGATCTCATGATCTGCCCACCTCAGCCTCCCAAAGTGCTGGGATTACAGTCATGAGCCACAGCGCCCAGCCTAATTTATGTGGTTTTAAGTTGCTAAGTTTGTGGTAGTTTGTTAGAGCAGCAATAGGAAATTAATACAGTTCTCTATATAAGATAAAAATCAGCATATTTCTTTTCTCTTTCCACTGCCAAGATTTAGCCAACGTAATTCTTAGTTTCACCTTTGAACTGTGAAGCATGTTTGTGATTTAAATACTTGATTTTGCAACTTCATGTGATACTTTTGATTCCCAGACATTACAAATTAGGCAATTAGCAAAACTATGCCACTTCAAACTTTTTTTGCTACCTTCTCTTTCATATTCATATACTAGTATATGTATCATTTCCAGATTTTCAAGGCACATACATTTCCATTATAATCTGTCACATTAATTTTCATATTTTTTAATCTTAGTTTTACAGATACATATTATCAGTGCTCACTGCTATTACCTTTGCTCTGGCTTCCTTAGCCAATTTATGTTTTATTGAAGTTTTTCCAGCGTTACTTTTTTAAATGGCTCAGGAAACAATGTTTTCTGAACTTTTATATATTAAAACCTATTTTAAAACATATCTAGTTTGGCTAGATAGAAAATTATTTGCTCACACTTTCTTTCCTTGAAGATCTTGTAAGTATTGCTTCCCTTTCATCTGGCTTTATATGTTGCCATGGAGACGTGAATTCAGCTTACCTGCATTTCCTCTTACAAAACTTGATCATTTTCTCAACTTTTCATAGATTTTAAAATTATCTTTTAAAGTCCAATAAGTATACGTGACTATTTCTCAATATTGATCATGTTAGACCAATTTTTGTCATTTCAAATTGTAAAATTCTGCCTGTGTGGCAGAGACTTTCAGAGCTTTGAAGCATGGAATATGATCCTGATGTCACCCTTCACCATGAGAACTTCCTGCAGGTAGGTACTACAGGAAAGTAAAAGTCACTGATGAATAATCAAAAAGAAAAACTAAAAGAAAATGTATATAAAACAAAAATTAGAGAAAAATAACAGATATAAAAGAAAAACAAAATTGTATCTCTCTCTCTCACACACACACACACACACACACATACACAGCACAGCTCCACCTGTGCAAGAGCTCTTCTAGTAGGCTCAGCAGCTGAGTGGCAGCTCCTGTCTCCCCCAGCTCCCTGGATAGAAGACCTAGTCCTACTGATTCAGCAGCCAGGGAACATCAACAGATTCTATTTCATACAACTTCATCTTGTGGAAATCCTGTACCAGGAGGATGGGAGAAGCCGAGTCCTATTCATCCACCGTCAACTCCCACACCATAGGGAATACCTGAGCAGAGAAGATAAGGAAGAATGAAATTTGCTTTTCTTGCACAGCTCTATGTTTCTGAGAGCTGCTCTGGTTTTCTCAGCAATGAAGTGGTAGTCCCTTTCTTCCCCAGCTTTCTGGGGTGGAAGAACTATTTGGGGTAGCTTCAGCAGCCTGTGAACATTGGCAGATCTCAAGTTCCTCAAAGGTTGTCTGCAGGAAATTCTTACTGGGCAATGGCAGCACCAGTGGCAGCACTAACTCCTAACCTTCTCCCTTCCCCACTCCCCACACCCATGCAGCTCTAGCCCATAAGGAGGATCTAGATGGAGCAGCTGGTGAAGAGTGAATCCTCATCCCCACTGCAGCCTACCTTCTGCTCCATGGTACAGAAGTTCTTCCTCAGGGAGGGTCAGACCAAGACCCAGAGGTGAGCAATACCCTACCCTGCCATGGGACCTGGCTATATTTGGATCAGACAATGGAACAATTTATGTCCCAGGACAATGTAAAAATCAATAAAGCAATCAGTAGCAATTAGTGGAGGCTGCCAGTTGGAGGTGATACCACAGAGAAGAACAAAAGGTAAATGGGGAAATTAGTGGAAAAAAACAAAGAGAGCCCAACCAAAACCAGAGTCATGTCTGATGGTCAAGAAGATTATGTGCTTGCCCAACACTAGCCTCTGAGAATGACCAGAGAGGGAATCTCTGAGCTCGAAGTCCTGAATTAAATATAGGGCAAAACTAGTCTCTAAGCCACATATGACTCCAACCATATTTGAATAATATGTTGGAAATAAGAGCTCAGGGTTGCCAAGAGAACAAGGACTCAAACAGATCATTTCTCAGCAAGTTAAAGTTTACTTCTGCAGAAGGGTGCTGCCTTCATCAGTCACGATCACAAGAGCACCCCGAAAAAAGGAGAGAAGGGTTTTTATCCCTAACACAGCTTCTGTTTCTGTGTCCTTTCTCCATTGGCTGGAGTCAGACCACACAATCTAAACTATCCCAATTGGCTAATACCTGAACTTTTCCAAATGGGGTGAATGCACAATTTGTGAAAAGAGGAGGAGAGGGAGAGACTGTTGTTACTAAGGTGGGAAGGATTGTCTACAGAACAAGTACAAAGTATGTCTGGGCATGTCAGGGAACAGCTAGTTACAAATTAAGCTGAGAAACAAGAAACAATGGAGAAGGTGGGTTACAGTTCAGGGCTAGTGGGAATAGTGGTTTACAGAGAAGTAACTGGGGGTAAGAACATACAAGGAAGTTGATACCAAAAACAAAGAACAAGGAAGTTTCACCTTTGAAGAGGAACTCACTGTACCTGACAACTTCTCCTCTTTTGATTTTTAGAATTATTCTTCTTCAAATTTGTCTAACATATTTTGACTTTGCTGTTCTTCTTGATTTTCTAAAAGTAACAGTTTATCTGAATAAGGTGGGGGAGAATTGGAGAAGGTTTTAGTGAGAAGTATTTCAATAAGTTTTTGCACCAATCCACAGACACAGGGTATAATGCAGCATCCTACAAGAATAAGTACACCTCTTACAATTGCAAGGGAGGTGAGGATTGAGATCATGAGTGCCTTCCATTTGCCAAACTCCCTTTCCATTAAACTAGTGAAGGGGTCATTTATTCCAGAATTCTCAGCTAACTCGGTGGGTAAGGTAGTGAGACCTTGTAGCAACTTTGTTATGGTTCCATCGGGGGCAGTGTTCTTAGGGATGGAAGTACAGCCTTGGGTCCCAATCATGACACATACTCCACCTTTTTCAGCTAATATCATATCAAGGGCTATCCTATTCTTCCAGGCCATTTGGCTGGTAGGGCCTACTTGTTCAGCTGGCATCTCTTATGTAACTGAAAAATCACTGTTGATTATAGTAAATGTAATTTATCCAATCTATATTCTTGTTTATAGTTGGTCACCAGAATAATGCAGATTCAAATCCTGCAGCTATTTGATTTCAGGCTTTAAATTCATTTGGCACCCCTCATGGAACTCCGATGGCATCTACATCAACATGAGGGTCAAAAGACCCATGAGGGGTACTTCTTTTTTGTGATTTTCTTTCCTGTTTGGCTGATGAAATGCCAGGGTAAAAGGGACGGCCAATTGGACTAAAGCGCAAGTGCTTCTCCATTTACTCTGACAGAGCACCCAATAGTGGTCCACCGCAATACCACCACACATCCCCTCCCTAGGGAATAAGCAAGGGCAGCTTGACTAGTAAGCTCCTGGAAAGGCTTGGTTTCACTGCATCCTTTTAGGTCTCTGAGGGAGGTTAATCTTTCCCCCTGTAGTGAGAGACACAGGTACAATTAACATCAGAAGCTGGAGGCCACATGGCCCTCACCCTCGGGGCTGACCCACAGAGCCTTTAACTTCAGGGAATAGCAGTGAGAGATTCTTGCATGCCTCATTGCCCCAGGCTATGGGGTTTTGAAAGAGACTTACCATGCAGCTCATGCCTAGTCATGAAGTCATGCATGGTCAGAAGACCACCCAAGTGGGAAGGGGACTATCTGGGCCTCTGGCCTCGCTGCCACACAAGCATAAACTGCCGCTTTTGTTTAACATGTGAACAGAATATTTAATCCATTCCGGCCAGGCATTTGCATCATGGTATCCTGTTTCAATCGCTACAGGTTTTTTTTAAATATTTAACTTCTACAATATCTACTATAGTTTTGTCATTGGGTACGGAAAGAACAGCTGTTTGATTGGAAGAAGGTTCAGAAGGAGGAGGAAGGGAAGGGGGTGGAGGAGCAATGAAGTGCATCTCAAAGGATACTATAGCGTCTATTCCAGGAACATCAGCTCCTAGGCCATAGAAGCAACCTGGAGTGGGGTTAGTGTCGGTAGAGGTGGGGAAAGTAATAGAGATTTGCACAAGGTTACATTGTTGGAGTTTACAATTAGAGGGAGTTGTCTCTCTGGTAAAGTGGATGTAAGGCTCTAAGTTAGTGCAGCCTCCTCCTGGAGAGGTCCAGCCTTGATACTTGAAGGTCCAGACCACATCTCCCCAGCCAAAACAGAACTTCCAATAACTACAACTGCCTTGTGCTTGTTTGGTGCAAGAGTCACTCTTATAGGCAGTTTTATTTATCCTGGAAGGGCAAAGGTACTTTTCTAAAGAGGCTAGCTTCCTTTGGCTTTGGAGATCTCTACAGGGCATAAAAAGTCAAGCATCAAACGTAATGGTTTGAGGGGAACTAGACCTAGTTATGTCAATAATAAGATGTGAGGTAGCTAGGGAGAAGAGGAAAAGGAGGAAGAGACAGATTAAACTGTTCTTTTCAACATTACTGTGGTTGGGGTGGGTCTGCAAGTAGATAGTGCTCTTTTGACCCGGGTGTAATGAGTCCAACCCTTTTCACTGGTCCAGACTGCTGTTTCAGTTATTAGAAGCACTAAATAAGGTCCTTCCCATGTAGGTTTGTGCTTTCCCTCTTTCCAACTTCTGATGAGGACATTATCTCCAGGCTGGTGGTGGTGAACCAGGAATTCGAGGGGTGGTGTCTATGTCAGGAGACCTTAAATCCTAAGGGAAGGGAGGGTGGAAGGCAAGCCTAATATGTAATTCTTGAGAAATTGGTCTTTTGTTTCAAAAGCAGGAAGGCCAGTAGTAGAGTTTAGGTAAAGCAACCCGTAAAGCATTTCATAAGGGGATAGGCCTATGTCTTTTCAGGGGTCAGTTTGGACTCTTAACAAGGTGATAGGAATGCATTTTGTCCAAGGTAGCTGGGTTTCTAAAATCGGTTTTGTTTAAATGGGTCTGGAGGGTTTGATTCATTTTATCTACTTTCCCTGATGAGGGTGGATGCCATGCATGGTGTATGATATTCCCATTTTATTCCTAATGCTTGACTTAACTTCTTAATGATGAGGGCAGTGACATGGGTCCCATTGTCTGAATCAATATTCTCTATTAAACCAAACCTTGGTAGGATATGTTCTAACAGGGCTTTGACCACACTGTTAGCTGTTGCACTTGAGAAAGGGATAGCTTCTACCCAGTGGGTGAGATGATCTACTATGACTAGTAAATATTTAAGGTGGCCTATTGGGGGTAGTTCAGTGTAGTCAACTTGGACACTTTGGAATGGCCTCAACCCTGGATTTCTTCCCCTGAATGGTCTTTAAGTTTTATTTATTGGTTTCTATGCATACTATACAACTATCTGTGACTTGCCTTGCAAGAGTATAGATTCCTATACATCCATAAACTCTAAGAACTGCATCACACATCACTTGAGGATCCCAATGAGTTCCCTGATGAAGTTGTGATAGTATTTCTCTCATAAGAGGTTTAGACAACATTTTCCTTCTGTCTGGTAGTACCCACTTTCCCTCTATGTTTTCCTTAGCTCCTAATTTTGTTAGTTTTTCTTGGACTGCATAAGAGAAGATGGGGGTTGTGGTTGGAGGGAGAAGATGAGGGGTTAGATGGAAAATGGGTACAGCTTGGGAAGAGGCAGCTTCATTGGCTATTTGGTCAGCTAGATTATTTCCTTGACTTTCAAAAGAAGCGCTTTTTTGGTGTCCTCATGGTAGGACATAAACAACAGTTCTTTCTTCTGGCAGCTGGAGATTATGTAGCACTTGTATTAATAACTCTTTGTGGACTAGGTTTTGACCTTTACTATTACTAAGGCCTCATTCAGTCTAGATGTTTCCAAAGGTATGGACTACTTCAAAGGCATACTTGGTGTCAGTGTAAATTGTTCCTTCCAGATTTTGTAGAAACTTTAAGGTTTGATTTAGGGCAAATAGCTCGCACATTTGGGTGGACCAGTCGTTTGGTAATTTTCCTGATTCTATTTCTGTGAGGGTGTTCTTGTCAACTATGGAGTACCCATTATGCCTTTTTCCTTCAACAAACTGGGAAGAGCCATCTATAGAAAGGTGATGCCCTGTTTGGAAAGACATTTCACTTAGGTGTAGTCTAACTTTGGTTTGATAACTGATTTGATCTAAACATTTGTGCCCATGGTTCTCTGGGTTTGGATTCCCTGTTAAGAAGGCGGCAGGGTTAAGTGAATTGTTAAGTGGTTAAGGTTAAATCATCCTTTTCTAATAATATAGCCTCATACTTTAAAATCCTTGAGTCAGCAAGCCACCTTCCTGCCTTCTGATTAAGGATAGTTTTGAACAAAGTACACCAGATGGAGTATAACAAACAGAGGAGCAAGCTGCTCGTGAGTTGATTAAAAAGGTAAAGAAGTGGGTCCTACCTCTAAATTTATCAAGGGCTCTTGGTGGGACTCGACATAAAAGAAACAGGGCCCCTGACCTCCCTATTCCTCCTCAAAGGCCATAAGGATGACTTTTTTTTCTTTTTCCCATTCAGGACATTCTCTTTTGAAGTGACCTGTTCTTCCACATTTGAAACATTTGTTTGCCCTCTTTCTCTCCCTGTTTTTAAGTACCCTTGCTTTGCTTTTTCATACTCTTTATATGGCCTTAGTAGGGGCTTAGTTCTTTACAAGTTTTGGTGCTTTGGGTACCTTGTTCTAGAGCAGACAGTATGATTTTTGCCTTTTGCTTTGCTTTTCTTCATCCCTTCTTATACATACTTTTTGGGCCTCCCTCTAAAATTTCTCTGTAGGCCAATCTTTCCAGTTCTCTATTTTTTTGTGATTTCTTCATGATATCTGGCCAACTAGTAACGAAATGGAGCTTTAACATTCCCCTGCCTAAGGGGATCCTCTATGTCTAAGCCTGCATATTTTTTTCATCTTTTCCTTGAGTCTGTTTAAAAACTTGGCCAGGCACAGTGGCTCACGTCTGTAATCTCAGCACTTTGGGAGGCCAAGGCAGGAAGATCATAAGGTCAAGAGATTGAGATCAGTCTGGCCAAACACAGCCCACATGGTGAAACCCCCTCTCTACTAAACATACAAAAATTAACTGGGTGTGGTGGCGTACACCTGTAATCCCAGCTACTCAGGAGGCTGAGGCAGGAGTATCGCCTGGACCTGGGAGACAAGGATTGCAGTGAGCCAAGATTGTGCCACTGCCCACCAGCCTGGTGACAGAGGGAGACTCTATCTCAAAAAACAAACAAACAAACAAACAAACAAACTCATGGGCCCTTCACCTTTTCCCTGCTTTATATTAAATGGTCGGAAAATATTTTGGGTTTGAGGTACTGATTCCCAAATCCCTTTAACTATCAGTTCCCTAAGGTCCTTCATGTTTTCTCAGTGTTTCCCTGAGTCTATGGGGCTCAATCTCTCTTACTAGAGATTTATTGCACACTTTCCCTGGAGGCTCAACCCTACTACTGGAGGTTTCTTGAACTCCTTCATTCTGGAAGTTTTAGGTGTTTCCCTGAGTTTCTTAAGTCATGGGGCTCAACCTATCTTATCAGAGATTTCTTGCACCCTTTCCCTGGAGGGTCAACCTCCCTACTGGAGGTTTCTTTCACTCCTTTTCTTTCACTTCATTCATCTCTGGCCACTTCCCTGGGGGGAATTTAAGTCCCTCTTAGCATGGGCATGTCAGTATAAACCTCATGAGAGGAATCTGTCATAAGCCATATGAGGTGACTATGGAACTGCAGATCAGGACCACACTTGCTTCGCACTCAATTGTGTGTCTCACTCATATACTTTCTACCTTCAAGATGTCCCAACCACCAAAGAATACTTCACTGCCCCCACAGTTTTTCTTACTTTGGTCTGTGCACAGAGCTACTTGATCACCATATCTCTGTAGGCCTTTCTTCCCATGTTGCTGAGAGCCCAGGGTTTATTCATCACACTGTGTGGGTCTCGATCCCTCACTTCTGAGGCCACCGCAATGAAGCAGCAGGATGTGTCTCCTCACAAAAGGGGACTGACCCTTTCTCTGAGGAGAATGGGATCCTGGACGAGCCCCCAAATTGTTGGAAATGAGAGCTAGAAGTCACCAAGGGAATGAGCACTCAAACAGAGAATTTCTCAGCAAGGCAAAATTTACTTCTGCAGAAGGGTGCTGCCTGCATCAGTCATGATCGCACAAGCACCCCAAACAAAGGAGAGAAGGGTTTTTGTCTCTAATGCAGCTTCTGTTTCTGTGTCCTTTCCCCGTTGGCTGGAGTCAGACCACACAATCTAAACTATCCCAATTGGCTAAGACCTAAACTTTTCCAATTGGGGTAAATGCGCAATTTGTGAAGAGAGCAGGGGATGGAGAGACTGTTCATTACTAAGGTGGGAAGGGTTTTCTACAGAACAAGTACAAGGCATGTCTGGGCATGTCAGTGTGTGGCTAGTTACAAATGAAGCTGAGATACAAGAAAGAATGGAGAAGGTGGGTTGCAGGTCAGGACTAGCGGGAATAGTTGTCTACAGAGCAGGTAACTGGGGGCGAGAAGGTACAATGAAGTTGAATCTGAAAACAACTAGGAAGTTTCACCTTTGAAGAGGAACTCACTGTACCTGACAATTTAATGTATGTTCTCAAACAAAAACAGAATTAAATTATGTGATAGCCATAAATGTTTAAACTTTCATCATAGAAACTAGAAAAAGAAGAGCAAACAAAACTGCAAACTAGTAGAAGGATGGAAACAATAAAGGTTAGAGATGATATAAATGGAATAGGAATTCCAAAAACACTAGAGAAAATCTACAAAACCAAAAGTTGGCTCTTTGAAAAGAAAAATTGACAAAGTTTAGCCAAATGATGCCATCAAGAAAGTGAAAAGAAAGGTCATCAAAATGGAGAAATTATCTGATAATTTATGTATCTGATAAAAGACATACCCAGAATATACAAAGAACAATTACAACTCAATAACCATTTTAAAAGTAATTCAGTTTTTAAATGGGCATAGGATAGAAATAGGCAGATCTCTGAAAAAGGTATACAAGTGACCAATAAACACATGAAAAG
Organism: Piliocolobus tephrosceles; assembly: GCF_002776525.5. Lineage (NCBI taxonomy): Eukaryota > Metazoa > Chordata > Mammalia > Primates > Cercopithecidae > Piliocolobus > Piliocolobus tephrosceles. The sequence continues at coordinate 54,086,262 of NC_045440.1, forward strand.
ATGCTCAACATCAGTAGTCACTAGGGAAATGCATGTCAGAACCATAATGAGATCATACTCGACACCCACTACAATGGCTACAACAAAAAATATAGACTATAAAAGTGTTGGAAAAGATGTAGAGAAATCATAACCCTCATACATTGCTGGTCTACTTGGAGCAACAGTTCTCAAAATATTAAATGTAGAGTTGCCATATGATCCAGAAATTCCTGTCTTCATTATATCCAAAAGAAATGAAAACCTGTATCTACACAAAAACCTATACACTAGTATTCTTAGCAGTATTATTCATAATAGCCAAGAGTGGAAGCAACCAAAACGTCTACCAACTACTGAGCAGATGAATAACATGTTATATGTCCACACAGTGAAATATTATTCAGCCAAGAAAAGAGAAAAGAATGTAGTATTAATGAATACATGGTACTGCATGGATGAACCTTGACAACATCATGGTAAGGGAAAGAAGCCCATTGCAAAAGACCACATATCACATGATTCCATGCACGTGAAATGCCCAGAACAGGCAAATCTATAGAGACAGTGAGGACATCCATGGTTGCCTAGGTCTGGGAGTGGGAGATAGAGAATGACTATGAATGATACAGGATTTCGTTCTGGGGTGATAAAAATGTTTTAAAATTAGATTGTAGTGATAATTGCATAACTCAGTAATATACTCAAAACACTGTATTTTGCACATTAGGTAGTTGAGTTGTATGTTATGTAAATTATAGCTCTATAAAGGTGTTAAAAAAGAAAATTACCATAATGAAAGGAGACAGAATGTCTCCAGTATCTCCCCAGGAAGAAGATAAAGGCTGTGTCTTCTTATTACAATTCTCTAGGTAATATGGTGGGCTAACAGTGCAGTTAGCCCAATAGTTAGAGGAAGAAAGTCTCAAAAGGATGTAAGTTGTCTCTATGGGATATGAAAGAAAACAAGGAACAAAGGGAGGCAGAACAGCCCAAGTGTTAGCAGACACATACCAGCTAATTCAATACCCTGTGGATTTGGAAGCATGTCCCCACTGCAGCTATGAGTGCATCAGACTGCCATAGCAGGAGCAGCCACACCCTTTGTGCTGATTTTATATGCACTCAGCAACCTTTTCTTCGTATTTCACTTCCCCTTTATCGTTTTCCACAGGACAAAAAGGCACTGATCACTCTAAGAAGAAAATTACCACTCCTGTTACAATTGAATATCTTATTATAGAAGAGTACATTTAATTTGCTTATTGACCAGTGTGTTGTGAGCCTGCTGATTATAAGTAGGTCGCTGAGACTGGGTCCCTGAGATTATGTTTCTGGACTCTTGAAGCTGAAGACCAGACTGTGGATCATAAACGTAACTCCACTTCATGAAGTTTCTAGGAATCCAGCCGTATGATTGACACTTTTTAATTTGATATTGCAATCAAACTGCAACAGTTGTATTCCCTGACAACAACTTTTAAGAAATAATCACCTGTATTAAGTAAGAGAAATAATTGGGCAATTCTAAACACTGGGCCCTACTAATGGCAAATATTTAGGCCCAGGAATCAAGCAGCAGTTAAAGAATCTTTGTCTTTAAGAAACCTTATTTAAATGTGTCAAGATAACTGAAATTCAGGTCAACATAAGCATCAAAAGTACATTTAAATATAACTATTTTTGTGTCAGTCTAAATTTGCCCAATTATTTCTTTCAATTGCAGATCAGGTGGAGAAAATAATTATATTAGGTACCCCTTAAAATGTACATAACATCTCTGCTTTTACTGTAAAAAAAAAGAAGTTTCAGAATATTGTTCTCTTTATATCCATATTCAATTTTCTGACATAAGCCATCTACCACAACAAGGCCAAATTTTATAATAGGTCCACAGTCCCATATAGAAACTCTTGGGCCCTCATGCTTTTGAACCTAACATTTTTCAAATTTCAGAAAACTAATACAGTGCATATGCCATGTTTTACATAATTTCTTCAGGGAGCTCTGAGACGGCACTCTTGTAATCCAATATTAATGGTAATCAATGTATTGACTACTCTGGTAATCAATCATTAATATGGCACCAAACTGGGATAAACACTCACATTACTTCAGACCAGATTTTGCCTCCCTATAAATTTACTGAAATTTTCTAGGGGAAAAAGATTGATCTTCAGAGCTTTCTGCTTTTGGAATCATGAATACATGATTCTAGATGTGTAATTTAAATGATTATGTCACCTCAAGAAGAGAATTAATAAATTTGTCATAGAGTGAAGGAAAGGAGAACAGATGTAATCCTTCAGGTCTAATAAGAAATTATATATAATTCTCTTACCTTCTCACCATCCCAGTCCACCCTCACATTCATGCCAGAATCAAGCAGGATGACATACTTTACAGATATCACTTAGCTACACAGTATCATGAATTTAACATAGGATTAAATCACTTTCTCTCTGTCTTCTTTCTCTCCCCCAGGATTTTGTCAGTAGTGTGGATTGGGACCAGCCTCATGTGAGATCCGCAAGTAGAAAGGACTGGAAAAGAGCTTCTGATGGACACATAACTCCTGCTACATCATATAGATTGACAGAACATATAAATATAAATAATCATATTTTATTGTCCAATTTAAGCATTATATTTTATTGATAGGTGTGTTAGAAAACAAGATTTTATAAAGCTTTCCCAGATGGCAGAATTTAGAGAAAAATATTTCACATCAAAATTCAGGGACTTCCTCCATAAAAATAGCACCATTTAGCTCTAAAGCAAAAGACTGCATTTCAGTTTGTTCATGACATACAGTGGGTGGACAGGTAAGAAACCAAGTCGGCAACTGCTTGATTTACATTTTTGTAGCCATTATAAACAAGACTGGTTCAGATTTTGATTTGATGACTAAATTGGGTTTTTTTTTTTTTTTTTTTTTTGCAAAGGGAAATATTTCATTACTCACACCAGAATTCAGTTCTAAGAATTTTCTTGCATGTAATGTTTTCCAGTGTTTCAGTGTGACTTCCACTGTCTCTGACCCTAGAGAAAACTCTCATGGTGAAGCACAGGGCTTCCTGCAGAAGGCTCGTATGGAGACACTGGTACCAATACTGCTATGAAACACATTCAACGCATGCTTTAAAATTCAAATGACCAACATTCCTTTTAGCCATATTTGCTTATGATCCTGGCCTTTTATCTGGCAGGGATATTAACAAAACTTAGTTTTGGAATAATTTTAGTTTCTCTCTTAAAAATGGAAAACAGCTCAAGTCTGTACTTGTTTGGGTAGAAGATAGAATGTCTTATACAGAATTCATTCCATATAACAGCTCTCAGAATAAAGCAAAAGAAGAAGTCATTTCAATATGGAATGTCATAGAAGTCATGGAAATTGATATCCAATATGCAATAAGAAATGTAGTGATACACATATCATAGGATGATATTGAACTCTCCCATCTTTTTTCATTCCTTTGTCTAGAATTGCTGACAAATCAACATTTTTATCATACATATGCCAATATCTAGTTACAGATTAAATTTTTTGGATCTATGAGAGCAAAAGTGAGTTGCTGTAACTTTAAAGTAGGGACATTAAGAAAGAAAAGAAAAGGAAAGAACAAAAGAAGGGAAAGGAAGGAGGAAAGAAAGAAAAAGCAAAGAAAGAGAAAGAGGGAAAGAGAGAAAGGAAGGAAGGAAAGAAGGAAGGAAGGAAGAAAGGAAGGAAGGAAGGAAGGAAGGAAGGAAGGGAAGGAAGGACAGCAAGCCTCGACATATTTGGATTATGCTTATACCAAAAATATTGCCATTTCTCAAAAAAAATTAAAACATTCCTTTTAGAATTCTATCCACAAATTTCTGTATATGAAGAAATGGTATGTTTTAGTATTTGGAAATGTCCAGAAGTCACTTTTAGGCTTGTATAGTGAGTCAAATTAATCAGATTGTGTTTTGGATGTGCTATGGTTTAAATGTGTCCCCTCCAAAATTTATTTGTGGTGATATTAGGAGATGGGGCCTTTTGGGAAGTAATTAAGCCATGTGAGCTCCACTTTGATGAATGAATTACTGCCTTAGGAAGGGGCTGGAGGTAACCAACTTAGGCCTTTTTCTCTAGCCCTTCTGCCTTCCACTACCTGAAGACACAGCAATAAGGCACCATCTTAGAAGCAGAGAGACGGGACTTTTACCAGACACCAAACCTGCTGGTGCCTTAATCTTGGATTTCAAACCTCCAGAACTATGAGAAATAAGTTTTTATTGTTTAGAAATTACCCAGTCTAAGATATTTTGTTATAGCAGCACACATAGGCTAAGACAAAATGTTTCATAAGCATATTATGTTGACATTTATAAAAGAGGAGTCCCAAAATGTTTTGAGCAATGACAAAATTTTGGAAATACGTGTGTGTATTAGTTGGAGTCCCATCAGGAAATCAGCAATCACTCTACATATCTTAAAGGATATTTAATCCAGGGAGTTGGTTATGTAGCCAATGGAAGAGCTGAAGACACAAACAGGAGACCAAAATAGAACCAGAGAATAGCAGGAAATTGTACCAGCTCTGGGACTGGAGGGCTGTGGGGGAAATGGAGTTCATAGGGTCCAGGCAGAATCTTGGAACATCTGGAAAGAGATAAAACCACCGGAGTGATGGAGCAGGGAAAGGGAGGCACCAGTGTGAGCTCAGACCAGAGAAGGAAGGACTGGCCAAGGGAGCTGGAGCCACAGCGAGGTGTAGCTACTGCTGGAGATGCTGCTCAAAGTAAAGACTGGGGAAGGAACACTCTGGCCTCTTCACCGCTCTCACACCAAGCTTTTCCAGGACTCCTGTTGATTGAGCTCCTGGGAAACCAGAAAGAGGTGGAATACAGAACTGCGCGTACGTATTCCTGGCAATACAGTGCAAATGGAGGGTGCAGATTATAGCTGAGAGCAAACCAGTAAGTGTTAGCTGCTAAAGTACACTTAAAAAGAAGATTTATGTGGAATTTGGTATTTCTCTATGTCTGTTCATTTGTTCCTCAGATAACTGAGCACATTCTGCATTCAGGCACAATTTCAGGCTTTAGGAGAAAAAACACCATCTCCTGCTTCACAAAGCTTCCCTACTAATGAGGAAGACAGGCAAGAAACAAGAAAACACATAAATAAACACAGAACTGTAAGACAAAACAAAGTGTGTGATTGGGCAAAGACCCCTTGGAGGTCTTCACGTGTGAACTGAGGTTGGCCAGGCAAGCAGGACTGAGCTGTGGGGGAACTCGGCAGCCTGAGCATTCCAACTAACAGAGCCGCAGTGCCTCTGGAGCACCACTGTGAGGGAGGACAGAAGGGCGGGAGATGAGGCTGGAGGGCTAGATGGCATAGGGCCTTGGAGGCCTCATTGATGTGTCCTGTCCTAAGGGTAGTGAGAGGCCCATAGAAAATTTCTTTATAGCAATGCAAGAATGGCCTAATAGAATGGGGGTTCCATTTACTGAAATGGGGAGGATGGGATCTTCTAACTCTTCATTGTTGAAATGTCACTGAGAGGCTGCTTTGGATATGTTAATGTATGAATTATTCCTCAACAGCCAAGTGAAAGTATTTTATGCCATTTCATTAATAGAATTATACTAATCAGTGGAAATAAAGCTAGATATATAAATAAATATAGGCAGCACTAACATTTCGATGGTAACATAAAGCAATAGGATTAGGTATGACCACCAAAAGAGAGGTCGTAGATAGATTTCATGTCCCCCTGGAAGAAGTATGATTGACTTATATTAAAAATTCAACATAAAAACCTCTTGTCTGAGGGATGCATGGGACACCTTTTGGAATAGATGTTTCCATATCTGAATTTCTTTCTATGGGTACTTTGAAGAGCACTAATTGAAGGGACTTTGGGCATTTGTCATATGGAAAATACACTGACAACTTGCTACTTAGATTCTTCTTCCTGTCATTTTCAAGACTTCTTGTCTTTTTCAGGACTTTCATTCAATTTGGAAAAATTTCAGTCAGTATTTCTTCGAATTTGCTCTACCCTTGTTTTCCTCCTTCTCCTTCTCAATGACACAGATGTTACTCCAGTGACACAGATGCTACTCCAGTGACACAGACGCTACTCCAATGACACAGATGTTAATCCAGTGACACAGATGTTACTCCAGTGACACAGATGTTACTTCAGTGACACAGATATTACTCCAGCAACACAGACATTACTCCACAGACGTTACTCCAGTGACACAGACAGTACTCCAGTGACACAGATGTTACTCCAGTGACACAGACATTACTCCAGTGACACAGATGTTACTCTAATGACACAGATGTTACTGCAGTGACACAGATGTTACTCCAGTGACACAGACGTTACTCCAGCAACACAGACGTTACTCCAGCAACACAGACATTACTCCACAGATGTTACTCCAGTGACACAGACAGTACTCCAGTGACACAGACGTTACTCCAATGACACAGACATTGCACTTTTTGACTACATCCCATACCTCTTGCACACTTTGTCCTGTTTTTGCCCATTCTATTCTCTTTTTCTTTCTTTTGGATATATTTAGTATACCTGTCTTCCTGTTTACTTATGCTGTTTTCTACTGTGTCCAGTGTGCTGTTAAATGCATTCAGTGAGTTCTTATTTCAGACATTAATTTTTTCAGTTATAGAATGCTCACTGGATTCTTTTAATAGATTTTAATTCTTTGTTGAGATACTCCTTTTTAAATTCATTTTTTGTCCAGATTTTGCTCTATTTTATTTGACATATTAATGTCAATCATACTAAATTCTTGTCTTTTATGTCCAAAATCTGAGTCATTTTTGGTATCCTTTGACTGACAAATTTATCATTTGATTATTGGTCACAGTTTCCTGCTTATTTACATTTCTAGTGATTGAATGCTAGATATTAGGGATGACACATCATGGAAGCTATGAAAAACATTATCCTCCTCTAAAGAGGGTTAAACTTTGTTCTAACAGGCAGGTAAATTACTGACAGATCACCTATATCCTGTCAGGCTAAGGCAGCCTGAATGTGGTTTTGTGTTTATTGCTTAGTTATAACTTTAACTCCTACTGTGTGATCTTTTCACCTGAGAGTGGTCTTTCTGGGGTCTCAAGTGAAGGCCTGGGATAAATATCTCCCCCAAAGGTCTCGCCACGCTAAGCTGGAGCTCTAATGTCTCCAAAATATACTACACAGTTAGAGTAACTAAAACAGCATGGTACTGGCATAAAAACAGATACCTACACCAATGGAACAGAATAGAGAGCCTAGAAATAAACCCACACATTTACAGCCAACTCATTTTCAACAAAGGCACCAAGATCATATATTGGGAAAAAACAGAAAACTGGACATTAACATGCACAAGAATGAAATTAGACCTCTATCTCTCACCATATACAAAAATCAACTTAAAATGGATTAAAGATTTAAACATAAGACCTGGAACTATGAATCTACTAAGAGAAAACACTGGGGAAACACTTCAGGACATTTGTCTGGGCAAAGATTTCTTGAGTAAGATCTCAAAAGCACAGGCAATCAAAGCAAAAATTAAAAAATGTAATGACACCAAGCTAAAAAGCTCCTGCACAGCAAAGAAAACAATCAACCAAGGGAAGAGGCAACCTACAGAATGGGAGAAAGTATTTGCAAACTATTTATGTGATAAGGGATTCATAACCAGAGTACATAAGGAACTCAAACAACTCAATAGCAAAAATCAAATAATCCAATATTTTAAAATAGGCAAAAGATCTGAATAGATATTTCTCAAAAGAAGACATTCAAATGGCCAACAGGTATATGAAAAAAATGCTCAGTATCACAAATCATCAGAGAAGTTCAAATTAAAAGCACAAAGAAACCGAGTTAAAATGGCTATTATTAAAAAAAAGAGAGAGAGAAAATAACACATTCTGGCAAGGATGTGGAGAAAGAGGAATCCTCATGCACTGTTGGTGTAAGTGTAAATTAGTACAGCCACTGTGGAAAACATTATGGAGCTTTCTCAAAGAAACAAAAGTAGAACTACCCTATGTCCCAATAATCCTACTGCTGGGTATATTTCCAAAAGACAGAACATCAGTATATCAAAGAGATATCTGTACTCCCATGTTCATTGCAGCACTATTCACAACAGCCAGAATAGGGAATCAACCTGAGTGTCCACCAACGAATAAATGGTTAAAGAAAATAGGGTATGTATATGTATACACACACGAAGAACTATCATTCAACTATAAAAAAAAACAAAAGTCCCGTCATTGGCAGCAATGTGATGGACCTGGAGGACGTTATGTTAAGTGAAATACTGCAGGCACAGAAAGACAAACACCACATGTTCCCACTCATATGTGAGACCTGAAAAGCATTGATCTTATGGAAATAGGAATAGACTGGTTGTTACCAGAGGCTATGAGGGGGAGGGATGAAGAGAGGTTGGTTGATAAGTACAAAAATACAGCGAGATAAAAGGACTAAGATCTAGTGTTCGGTGGCACAATAGGACAACTGTTTATCATATATTTCAATATAACCAGAAGAGAACATTTGGAATGTTCCCAACACAAAGAAATGATAAATATTTGAGGTGATGAATATCCCAGTTATGGACATTGATTATTACACATTCTATGCTTGTACCAAAATTTCACAAGTATCCCCAAAATATATACAACTGTAAGAATAGGTTAAGAGTTATATCCAATATGACATTCTGTGTCTTCTTGTTGTTGCAAGTTCATTTCTATTTTTGTGACTGTTGATCTATTTGAATTCATAAAAAGTAGAATAAAAAAGAGAAAAGCCTGCTCTCCAGGATCTCCGCCTGGCTCTCAGCCCCAGCAGCTGCTTTTCTGTGTATGCACACAGCAGAGTCACCCAGGCCCTGAGACATTCCCACTCACATGCTGAGCTCCCCTCTCTCTGGTGCGCCCTCTTTGTGACCTTGCCTCCCAAATCTCAGTCACCTTAGTTCCTCAAACTCATCTCTGTGTCTTCTACCAGCAAGACCACTGCCTCCTTCCTGGGATCATTTTTCCCTCAGCAATGATCCAGAAATATGTCCACAAGATGCAAGCCTGGGTGAATTTGGGGCTAACCTTGTGTGTCTCTGTGTTTTCAGCATTGCAAGCCAGACTTGATTGCTTTCTAATGCCTGCAAACTGTTTTCCTAAATGTATTTTTCCAGATGTTACAGTTTTTTTTTTTTTTTTTTTAATGATAGGGTGGTAACTATGATTTCCATCTACTTTCTCTATGGCTGGCAATCTAGTTATGCTTTTATTGTTGATTTCTAACCTAATTCAATTTTGATCTCAGAATGTGGTCTCTACACAATCAAATATTTGAAGTTTCCTGAAACATTTTTATGACCTAGTAGATAGTCAATTTTTATAAATAGTCCATGTGTGCTAGAAAATAATGTGTATTTATAATGTGTGGCTATTGGAATCTACTAGTACCAACTCTATTAAACTCACTAATTGTATTGTTCACATGATGTACATCATTATTAAATTTTTTTGCCTGTTTTATGTATCAGTTACCGAAAGGAGCATGTCAGTTGTTTCTGTTTCTCCTTGTGGTTCTGTTCATTGTTCCTTGATGTGTTTTGAGGTATTTTCAAATTCTAAATAATTTTAGGATGATCTTAGTTTCCTGTGTATTCGACCTTTACTAACCACTCTTCAGTAACGCCTTATCCCCATTGATACTTTGACTAAAAGCCTAGTTTGTCTTTTATTAATGTAGCAACACCAGCTTCTCTTTTTTATCCTTTTACTTTAAACATTTTTGTGAACTTGTATTTTAGGTGTAGGCCTTGCAAGAACAGGTTAACAGTTAAATTTTGTTTTTATATCCAATATGACATTCTGTGTCTTCTTGTTGTAGTGGTAAGTTCATTTCTATTTTTGTGACTATTGACCTATTTGAACTCATCTATCATTTTATTTTTTTCTATATTTTCTGCTTTTCCTATATTCTCTTTTTTTCTTTCTTTCTTCTTTTAGACTGACTTGGTTTTCAACATTTCATCCTGCAACCTCTACTCTTTCAGAAATTATTCCCAGTTTTGTCGTTTACTTGGTGGTTATCCTTAGACTATTAACATGCTCTAAAAATCAGGATGCTGGTAGGAAATTAATCGCTTATATGAGAACATTTCAATAACGGGAGTCTTCTCTGAGGCACAGTCAGGGTTTAGCTGGGTTTTATAAGGAACAGTGATCGATCATTGTCACACTTGGGTTTGAAAGGTCGAGGAAAGGAGAGTGGTTTCCAAACCCACAAAGGGTAGAGATAGCTGTGAGAGCTTTAAAAGAGGGTGTCTTGGGTTGAGCATGGTGGCTCACCCCTGTAATCCTAGCACTTTGGGAGGCCGAGGGGGGCAGATCATGAGGTCAGGAGATCAAGACCATCTTGGCTAACACGGTGAAACCCCGTCTCTACTAAAAATACAAAAAATTAGCCAGGCATGTTGGCAGTTGCCTGTAGTCCCAGCTACTCAGGAGGCTGAGACAGGAGAATAGCTTGAGCCTGGGAGGCGAAGGTTGCAGATCGCACCACTGCACTCTGGCCTGAGCGACAAAGCAAGACTCTGTCTCAAAAATAAAAAAGAGGGTGTCTTACAGAAGCTGCTTTTGGAGAGCAAAGCAGCCACCTGGGATGACCCAGCAGAGGGAGCCCGGGAGTACATCCCTCTTCCTCACTTCCTTCTCATCTTCAGTGCCTCCCAAAGCAAACCCACGAAACAGGCACAAGGGCCAGTCTTCCTGCCCAGAGCGGGACACGCCTGAGAGGGTAACTGAAGAAGTCGAGCGCACAAACATATCTGAAGCTAAAGTAAATCCACCACTCCACTCTCTCCCGAATAAAACAGGAATCCTAGAGCACATCAGTCCGACCACTTCATTGTAAATTAGTATAATATTGTTGTCAGCCTTTTACTTGCATTTTAACCCTCAAACTTCACATTGTTCCTTCTTTTACTCATTTATTGCTTTTTGCACCCTAAGCCAATGTCTTTCTTTCTCATACTCCTTCAAAAGTTCTTTCAGTGAGGGCCTGGTGGTTGCGAATGCCTTCAATTTTTGTTTGTTTGAAAATGTCTCTATTTTGTCCTTATTTTGTAATGAAAGTTAGGCAGACCAAATAACTTGAAAGTGACAGTTATTTTCCCTGAGCCCTCTGCAGATATTATTATAATTGTTTCTGGGTAACAGTTGTAATAATTAATGTCTTTTAATGAAGAATTAAAAGACATTAATATCTTTTAATGAAGTCAGCGCTGGTCTAATTGTTATTCCATTGTAGGCAGTCTGTCTTCTCTCTTCATCTGCTTTTAAGATCTTTGTCTTTTTTCTTTCAGCTGTTTAACTACAGCTTTCAGGTTTCTTTTAAAAAAATCTATCAGTTTTTTTTTTAACTTCTCAGCCATGCTTTTCTTAAATATTCCATCTTCTCTACTTTCCCTATTCTTTCGCTTCTGGAATGTTGATGAGTGTGTTTTAGACAACTGTTTCCCATTTACTATCTCTCAACTTCTCTGACATATTTACCATTTTGTCATCTCTTAGTGCCATATCCTAAGTACTTTCAGATGTCTTTTCTAGCTTACCAATTCCCTCTAAGCTGTATCTAATCTGCTGTTTGAATTGTCTATTAACTTTATAATTTCATTGACTGATTTTTCATTTCTAAATCTTGTATTCTCTCATTTGAAAAAATCATTCTTTTTGCGTGGTGGCTCCTGTTTGTAATCCCAGCACTTCGGGAGGCCAAGGTGAGTGGATCACCTGAGGTCGGGAGTTCGAGACCAGCCTGACCAACATGGAGAAAACCCTTCTCTATTAAAAACACAGAAAATTAGCCATGTGCGGTGGCACATGCCTGTAATCCCAGCTACTTGGGAGGCTGAAGGCAGGAGAATCGCTTGAACCTGGGAGGGTAAGGCTGCAGTGAGCCAAGATCGCACCATTCCCAGCCTGAGCAACAAGAGCGAAACTCCATCTCAAAAAAAAAGAAAGAAAGAAAGAAAGAAAGAAAGAAA
>NC_045440.1:54098421-54105704 GCF_002776525.5 Piliocolobus tephrosceles
AGAATCAGACTTTTCTTATTTGATGTCCTTAACATTTTTATTTCATCCTTCATCGTATTAAAGATTTTATGAATGGCTTTATTTTAAGGTCCTGTGTTTGATATTACAGCATCTGTGTTCCTCAGAATCTTCCTCTGCCATTGCTGGATCCACTGCAGATGTTTTGTCATTTTGACTGTGAGGGCATGCCCTGCAGAATTTTATAGAGGGTAATCCTAAACAAGATTGAATTGAGAGCATTTTCACCCTGTATTTTTTTTCCTAGGGAATCCAGGACACTATCATTCTGGGGATATTTTAATTTAATCATTGACTTACAATTTTCTGGATAACGAAGGCAACATAATTAAAATTACAAGCAAATATAAGGATATTTTCAAGGCTACACATTCTCCAGAGAGGGAAGAAAAAGTGTTTTCCAATCCAGAGCTATGGGCAAGACAGGCAAGTCATTTTGTCAGATCCTTTTGCCAGAGGGAAGATTTCTTCTGGCCTGAAGCACTGCCCTGCCCTCTGCTCTGAGCACTGCTGCTTCCTGGAGGTGGCAGCCCTGCAGCAGCTCACTGGGAAGGTGGGCTGGCTGAACAGACGGGATGATAGGTCTGCTATTCAGCTTTGGCACTCAACTAATCACCCCCTCAGGGCTGCATGGCCCCTCCTCCTCAGCCCTGTAACCCCAGGGTCCCCTCTGCCTGGCAATGCTCCATGCTTGCTGTTATGCTCTGCCATGGCCCCTGTACACATCCTCACCTGCTGGCTTCCTCTGTGACCCACTGTCACCTGCATCCATTAGTTTATAAACTTCTGAAGACTCCTGTCGTGCTGCTGAGCAACGCTTTGTATTTACTCTACAAACAAGCATTGTTTCTATTATTTCATTTAGAGAGGGAAGACCAGTTTGTACTCAGCTCACCCTCTTGCAATGGAAATAACATTTTACATAACTGATGTATTATGTTTGGTCTTTTGCTTTAAAAGTCTAGAAAGTAAGTAATGTACTTAGTCATGATTCGGAATAAAGATGGGAAAATGTAATACAGGAGGAAATGAAGTCTTGGGTGGGAAGAACACTGAACTGCAGCCACAAAACCTGAGTTCTGCTTCTTGTTCAATCACGAAAGCACAGTGTGCCATTGTCAAGGTGATTTATTCTATTTTGGCATCAGTTCACTCAACTGTCAATAAGGTGGATTTTCTTAGGTGCTCTCTAATGTGTCATCCTTTTCTAAACTTCTATAAATTTTAGCTACTTGAAAAATTTATGTATGTACACTACCTACTTCCCTGAGAATGTTGACTAAGAGAGAACACTAACTACCAATCTCATTATAAAGATCAGTGTAAAGACCTTAATATCTCCTACTACATCTCTTTTGATTTAAAAAGAGGAAAAAAGTTAAAGTTCTTAGACCATAGCTCAACATAGTTCTAAAGATTTTTATCCAGCTTGCTCAAGTATGACAGATCATTCCTGGTGATAACATAGGCAGCAAAATGCAGCTGGATGTAAAACCAGTGAATAAGGATTCCCAGTTATGAGTTTGCCAAATAAGCAAGAAAGACTACAAGTCTTCTGTCAGGTAGTTACTAAGCATGGAAAAGGCAAAGCACCATGATTTACTTGCTATCTGTTACCAACTTGCAACTGCTTCGCTTGGGTTCCTGCTCTGGTAACCAATGGTCATCAGGTGTAGCCCGAGAGCACCTCACCTCAGCTATACCATGTAACTCTCTTCTTTTGCCATAATCATTTAGTACTGTTACTGGGGGGTGGTCCTGCAGGAGCCTGTTCAGATGTTCTGACACAAACACAAATCCTTAAGAGTAGGGTGTTAACCCTTGTCCACTGGGGAATGAAACCCATCCATTTTCCATGTCTCAGATGGATGTTTCTGTGTATTCTGCAAAGTCCTTTGGAGGGCTCTCAGCAGGAGCTCCCCTAGTCCACAGCAGTCTTGCTCAATTATGAACTAGTGAGTGCCCCCTTATGTTGACTTCCTCCTCCTCTTCCTTTTATTCTTTCCAGTCCCCCCACCAATCTTCTTCTTTGTGATCACTTTCCAAAATAGTCTACCTTTGCTGGGATACTCCATCCAGTACTGCTTTGAGTTGAAGGCACTCATTTCCATAGACATCGGAAATATTGCTTGTGGTGAGAACTGCTCTGAGTACTACTCTTGACTGAAGGAGCTGCATTACTCAAAGCTATGCTGCTATCCTGGGGCCAGTTACTACTCCATGATTGGTCAGTATTGGAGTACAAAGACCTAATCCCTTGGCTTAGGTTAGACAACCCTCAAAGGCTGCCTCAGAATCAGCATTCCCCATGGGTCAGTGGACACCTCTATGGCTGTCACATCACAACCCAACTTCTCCATTTGTTTAAATCCACTTTACCCACTCCCTTAGCTGTGTTGTTACTCAGAGCACAGTGACTGACAAAACTGCTCAGCAAATTTCTGTCTTAGGGCCTGGTTTCAAGGCAGCTAAGACACAGCTCTTGTCTTGGGCTTGTTGTTTTGAGTTTCTGTTGGTGGAGAATGGCAATGCAAACTAAGACAGAGTGTGTTTGTGTTTGCATGTGTGTGTGTGTGTGTGAGAGAGAGAGAGAGAGAGAGAGAGACAAAGAGAAAATGTAGGGGTTTTGATGATCAATTCCTTACAGCAGGAATTTCTTAAGTTTATAACTACAATATTTTGGGCATAGGAAGCAATCATAGCAAAAGAGTCATAACTTTTTAAGATGGAATTCCGGTCTAATAACTAAAGCATACCAATTAGTTATTGAGTAGGTAAAGAGCCATAGAAAATACATGCATGTCAGTACAGTATGTAGTTTTTTTCCTATGTCACTGAAAAACCATATTTATGTATCCTTATTTTAAGACATTACAGACAATAAAGTTGCCGATTTTTCTTTTTTTCTTTAATCTTTCCAAGGTAGTGAAGATCTATAATAATATTCACCTTTCTCCTTCTGTATATTCCTCAAATTTCTTGGCACTTTTGCATTCTAGCTGCTCTCAACTCTGTAGTTCCAGTTGCCAATTAAGTATACATAATAATTTAAAGTTAACAGGTAATATATAACATTTTCAAAATTACTAATAAATTGATAGGGATGTTAAATTCAAGTCTAAGGCTGATTCCTGCAGGGCCATTTATTTTTGGCATTTAACACCACCTGCCTATGCAGGAAATTAAGTAATGTTCTTTCCTTAACTATAATTTTTTTCTTTTAATGATGGCAATTGCAGAGAAGAAATAAATCACAAAGAAAATAAAAACAGAACTATATATGTAACTATTTGTTATTACACTGCCTTTTCCAACAAGGCACAATGAAATTGAAGATCAAGCAATAATGTAATTATTTATGGACAATCTAGAGCACTCAGACTCCCAAGACAATGCATTTCTTTTGAATGGCAATACATTTAAACTGTATGATTCACAACTTCTAATACTAATTTTACTTTGCCTACATTAATCTGGTTGGTGTTAAAGGAAAATAAGTAAATGCTTTGGCTTTTATATTTTTGTGGGCTTGTATATTTCATGTAGAGCATCAATACCACATTTTGTAATTATGAAGATTATATCATTTAAATAATGCTTCTAAAAAAAAAAGCAAAAATTGGCAAGCAGGACCTAGTTAAACTAAAGAGCTTCTGCACAGCAAAAGAAACTATGAACAGAATCAGAATAAACAGATAACCTATAGAATGGGAGAAAATATTCTCAAACTATGTGTCCAACTAATGTCTAATATCCTAATCTATAAAGAACCTAAACAGTTGAACAAGAAAAAACAAATAACCCCATTAAAAATGAGCAAGAGACATAAACATTTCTCAAGGCAAGACATACAAATAGCCAACAAACATGAAAAAGTGCTCCTCATCACTAATCATCAGAGAAATGCAAATGAACACCACAGTGAGATACCATCTCACACCAGTCAGAATGGCTGTTACTAAAAAGTCAAAAATAACAGATGCTGGTGAGGCTGTGGAGAAAAGAAAATGCTTATACACTGCTGGTGGGAATGTAAATTAGTTCAGCCACTGTGGAAAGCAGTTTGGAGATTTCTCAAAGAATTGAAAACAGAATGATCATTTGACCCAGCAACCCCATTACTGGGTATATAGCCAAAAGAAAACAACTTATTCCACCGAAAAGACACATGCACCCATATGTTTATTTCAGCACTATTCACCATAGCAAAAACATGGAATCAGCGTTAACACAGGAAGAGAAAACTAAATGTCACATGTTCTCAATTAGAAGTGGGAGGCAAGCATTGGATACTTATGGACATAAAGGTGTCAACGAGAGACACTGGAGACTGCTAGAGTAGGGGATAGGGAGGGAGGGGGAAAAGAGTTGAAAAACTAACTGTTGGGCACTCTGCTTAGTACCTGGGTGATGGGATCATTCATACCTGAAACCTCAGGATCACACAATATACTCATGTAACAAACCTGCATGTGCACCCACTAAATCTAAAAAATTGAAAAAGAAAAGTAAATAAATAAATAAATAAATAAATAAATAAATAAATAAATAAATAAATAAAACTTCTGAGATTTAAAGTGTCGTTGTTAACTACCTGAATTTTTTGAGGACACAAAAATACTTGGAATTTGTTGACAGGCAAACACCTTGTTTGTCACTTTGTTTCTCTATTATAGAGAGGTGATTGCTCTTGTTAAATGCAAATAAAACAGGTCAAGGCCAGACCTAGGTGATGGTCCAAAGTAAATTTATATTGCATCTTCCCATGTGCTCCCCTCTCATTGATCAATGCCTCTTGCTGTACCCCTAGCCCAGGGCAGCCAGGAGCATCCTAGAGCTCTGAAGTAGTCCCTATTTATTCCATCCCCTTCCTTTCTTTCTTCTCCAGTTCATCTATCTTGCTTTCCAAACACTCAGTCAAGGATTATCTCAAATGTTACTGAAGGTCCAGTCTATATGACATAACTTGATGGACACATGTTTCCAAATATGGACTCATCATAAGAAAGAGCTCTGTTAGGGCTCTATTCTTTTCATTTGTGTAGGTGTTACAGGACAACCAGATTCATATGCCTACTGCACAGTAACAGACCAATACACAGGAACAGCAGGGTTTGCAGCAGAGAAAGAGTTTAATGATCACAGGGCAGCTGAGAAAATGTGAGCCTTAAATCTGTCTTCCCAGGAGTTCTGGGTTGGGTTTTTAAGGAAATCATGAAGGGTGAGGGGCTGAAAAATTAGAGTAATTGATTGGTTAATGTAAGAGGGGGATAAAATCATCAGAATATGGAAACTGCTCTCTTTGGTGTCAGCTCTTTGTAGGATCCTTTACCAGCTGATGCAAGTAGTTCCACAACTATTCAGGACCTGAAAGAATATCTCAAAGGGAAAACTTAACATTTCACAATGTTCAAGTTGTTATTTATAGAGCAGTTAAGGGGAACTAGAACCTTATAACAAGGTCTGTGTGATTCTGGGGCAATAGGTACCCAACAACTATGAGGAAGGGGTCAGAGAGCAGCTGACCTCATGACGAATGCTGATGGCTTATGTTTGTTTTTTTCCCTCCCTTATTCCATGATTAATTTTATAAAGTTTACAGGGGCAGTTTCATAGATATATCAGACTTGAAGTGTCCCTCCTTAAAAATTCATGACTCTGAGGTAGTAAAAACAGCTAAAATCATCATTAGCACCTAGAGAGCAATTTTCACTAAGCAAGGCCACAGATACCTGTGCAAAGAGGAAAGGAGCAGTGAAGCCAATCTCTGAGATAACCTCACCAATCTAGTGTGCAAATGCGTGGATGGTGCATGGTAGGGACTCAATAGACAGTGAATGCAATTGTGGGTTGACAACACAAAGCGGCAAATGTTGAACTCATGTTTCACCTCATTCTCAGCTTTCTATGAGATTTTGTTCTTAGGGCACTGTTAGAGGGCCAGAAACTCAATCTCATAAACAAATGCAACTTAAGATAAGGTGTTAATAAAGAATTTCCAAAAATACTCCTCCAATACACCCCCCCCACACACACACACACCATGTCCCCATGGTATCATGTAAATACATCTGTTACTGCCTTTCTCCCCATGTATTCACTGACTGGATCTACTTCTCCTTCAACTTGGCCACATATCTCAAATTCAAGTGCTTACTAGGTCCTGGCAAACGACATGATTGTCCAGGCCAGGTGGAGGTGGTGAGAATTGCATCTTCTAAAGCAGCAACACCCCCCAGCTGCCAACTGCCATGTGTAATGTTGGCCTGATGTGCTGTATATTCTGACTTTTTTAAGTTGAGAAAGATATATTAACCTAATGTAAAATTAATGGGCAACCAATTCAGCTCGGCATCAGCTAATATAGTGTTCATCTTTGCCCAAATTGGACCACAGGTTGCCAATAAAGTAGAACATGATTCTCTGAAAGTGTATCTAAGTTTTGCTCTTCTCTCTTTAGCACATAGCCTAGTATCTCACGAGTAGTAAGAGCTGGGTCCATGGAGGAGCTAAGTATGCACACAGTGCTAACTGTTCCCAGGAGAGTCCATTGCTTAGAAACATCCCTGGGGCCCAGTAAAATGATTATCTGCAGTTAGTCTTTTCTCCTCTAAGAAGAAAATTTCTATTTTTATAGACACTTCCCCTTACCACAATACATCAAAATAGAAAAGAAGACATAAAGATCATTCAAGGCAATATTATCAAAGACCATAAAGTAAAATATTTTCTTAAAATAACAAACCCTTGATATTTTATTATGTCAGGTTTGACTAGAAAAACAAAATCAGCTAAAACATGTCTACACAGTGCCAAGTCCTCCTTCAACTTGCTCTTCTGATCACAAATGATACTTCGGGTGTTTTTATGCATAAACTCTCGCCCACATTAATGTTTGCAGTGCTCTGTGTTCATAAAGTTGCTGCCCACGAAATTATCAGAAAGAAAAATTTGTAAGTGTCATGAAGAGAGTGAAGAATTACTTGATTTTATGAACTTGCTCTTTGTTGACAGAGTAAAATAACACTTAAAGTATCATTCAATCTACTCTACCAAAGTGCAGTACAGATTTAAGGAAATTACATTTAATTCAGACAAAAAGAAGAGCTTAACACAAATGATTCAAAAATTGATGAGATCTATTTGTTTCAAATTTATTATCTACTATTAGTTTTTTACTTGTTCAGACAGCCTAAGTTTAATCTCTGTACTTTCCATTAATGTTGGTTTTATCTGTTGGAAGGAAGGAAGGAAGGAAGGAAGGA
>NC_045440.1:54105714-54198877 GCF_002776525.5 Piliocolobus tephrosceles
GAAGGAAGGAAGGAAGGAAGGAAGGAAGGAAGGAAGGAAGGAAGGAAAGAAACAAGCCAAAATACTTCTGACTTGCTGGTCGTTGCATCACATTACCTGGGTCTAGGGTATATACTACACAATGAGCTTCATGAGTTCCATAAAGCCCTTGAAATTGCAGGCAAAATAGTCTCTGTGTCTGTTTTCTCTTTGCGAAGGGAGTTCAGACCTTTTATTAAATTGTCAAAGAGACTAAGAAAATATTAATAATCATGGAGATACATGATCTCCCAGTTCTCTTCCAATACTGAAATTTCTGATTATTTCAGAAATTCGTGCAGATGAATGTGATCATGAAAATAAGTAAAAATTCTGTAAATACCTCACTGGAATAACAAATTAGTCAACTTAAGAATAATTAGCAAATGGCTTGTATGTATTAATACTGTATCCTTTGAGATTGTTTACTATTGTTACAAAATGCAAAACCAACCCTCAATATACAAAAAGTTTAACAAATCAATAATAAATGAATGAAATACTCAACAGAAAAAAAATTGAGCAAATGGCACCCGCTCTTTCCAAGCACCAACCCGGTGTGATATATATAAACATAAATATATCTATTTTAATGAGATATATTTAATTGTCTGTTGCTATATAACAAACCAACCCAAAACTAAGTGGCTCAGTACAATCAATAATTGTTTATTATAATGCTTCATGAGCCTGTGAATTGGCTAAAGGTTAGTGGAAACCTTTTGGTCTTACACGTCTGCAGGCTGGCTAGGGATTCTACTCTTGGTTGAGAATGGCTAGGACAATATAGCCTAGGCAGCTCAGCTCCATGCTCCTCCTCAGACCACTGGGCAAATACAGGTGCGTCATGCTCATGGTGATGGCAGATGAGCAGGAGGAAGCAAAAACTTTGAAGGTCTCTTAAGGTCTGGGTTGGAATAGCTTCACCATCACCTCTGCCTCATACTGTTGCCCAAGGCAAGTCGTGTGGCTGAGGGTTGAAGAAATACACCCTGCATCTTTAATGCAAAGAATTGAAAGTTATGGAAAAAAGCATAAATAGAGAGTTCTCTATACTGAGTCTATTAATTAAGTTTATTACATGAGCCAAACTTCTAAAGAGTTCAAACAGGAAGCAGGTTTATTTTTCTCCTTCCATTGCCTTAAAATATGTTCTATTGAATCTCCCTTCTCCTACCCCTTGACCATACCTCGAATTTTAGTTCATTTGCATTGAAACATCTCATCTGAGTAATGACTCCTCATTTTCAGGCAAGAATATGTTCAGGCCAACCATATCCAACATCCAATTCAGAGCTTCAATTTTGTCAGGTTTCTTTGCTTACAGACTTGTAGACGGGACAAGGGTGAGAATTCAGATCCCCCCTTCAAGGAAGGATGTGCCTCCCAGCTGCAAGGAGTGGACAGCAGACAGATCCAGCTGTCAGCCCCTTCAGGGCAGCCTCAGCTGCAGAGAGCCCCCACCCAAGCCCACACCCTGTCTGAGCACCAGCATCCAGTGCCTGCAGTGGGGACATAAAGGCCAGGCCAGTTGGCCCCAACCCAGACAATGCCGGTGGGCAGTTCTTGCTGCAGATTTCCTGCTGGGGTGGCTGAGGCTTCGTAGGACCTGCCTCACTGTCTGCCTGAACTTGCTTCCTCCCTCTTCCTTTCACAAGTGTCAATCCCAATAAATATTTTGCACCCCAAACTCCACCTCAGCATCTGCTTCCAGAAAATTCAGTCTGTAACAGATTTGTTCTGTAACTATTTCCCCTCTCCTCCTGCTGACTTCTCCAGGGGATGTGCCAGGGAATGGGAGACCAGGGGTAAGCATGGAAAGGTCGTGTCACCTGTGCTGTTGTAATTCAGATGCGCTATATCAATCTCTCTCTCCATGTAGCTTTCTATACACATCTACACATACATGTCTATATCTTCCCATATATAGCCATACATATGTATCAGTATCTTGCCATACATATGAACACATATATTTCTACAGCTATCCATACATATCTGAACATATGTTTTATCACTACCTCAGTGGTAAAGGAAAGAAGATGGTACCACTGCTGCTGTTGTAATCCAGTTGTGCGGAAGGCATCTAACTATATCAATCTCTCTCTATCTAGCTATCTATGCATAGATATGTAAATGTACCTATATCTATCCATACATATCTACACATATGTATCTATATCCATACATATTGGAATATATATACATCTATCTATTCATATCTACACATACATATGTATCTACATGTATCTATATATACATATCAAAAGAAAACTGTTTTTCTACTCAACAACACTTTTAACACTCAATGTGTGGGTTTTTTCTACAGCAAGAAATTCTCCAACTCTCTGTGGATATCAACCGAGTGTCCTAAAATTAATTTAATTTTGACACCATCTGGAGTCACTTCATTAGCATAATGTGGCATCAGATTCCACTAATTAAGGACTCAGACCCACAAGACTGCCACTTTAAACACCAGCTGCAAGTCCTGGGCCTCCCACACTTCCAGACGCCTACAAATTAGGGGTTCCCACCATCCCTTTCTCAGGATTGATAACTTGCTAGAATGGCTCACAGAACTCAGGAAAACAGTTTACTTTCTACCACTGGCTTATTAGAAAGGATACTACTGACTGGGTGTGGTGGCTCAAGCCTGTAATTCCAGCACTTTGGGAGGCTGAGAAGAGAGGATCACCCGAGGTCAGGAGTTCAAGACCAGCCTCACCAACATGGTGAAACTCTGTCTCTACTAAAAATACAAAAATTAGCCTGACGTGGTGGCACATGCCTGTAATCTCAGCTACTTGAGAGGCTGAGGCAGGAGAACTGCTTTAATTCAGGAGGCAGCAGAGGCTGCAGTGAGCCAGGACCTTGCCACTGTGCTCCAACCTGGGTGACAGAGTGAGACTCTGTCTCAAAAAAGAAAGAAAGAAAGAATGCTACTGAGGAACAGCCAGATGGAAGTCATGCATAGTTCAAAGCATGGGGGAGGGTCCCAGAGCTTCCGTGTCCTCTCTGGCCACCCTCCCAGTATAGGACAAACTGCAGACAAAACTCCTCAGACACCGAGTTAAAGAAGGAAGGGCTTTATTTGGCCAGGAGCATCGGCAAGACTCATGTCTCAAAAACTGAGCTTCTCAAGTGAGCAATTCCTGTCCCTTTTAAGGGCTTATGACTCTAAGAGGGTCCTTGTGAGAGGGTCATGATCCATTGAGCAAGCAGGGAGTACGTGACTGGGGGCTGCATGTACCTGCACTGGTAATCAGAACGGAACAGAACAATATAGGGATTTTCGCAATGCTTTTCCACACAATGTCTGGACTCTATAGATAACATAACCAGTTAGGTCAGCGGTCAATCTTTACTTCTTTCTTTGGAGGCAGAAATTGGGAATAAGACAACATGAGGGTGGTCTCCTCCCTTACCAGCACTTCAATGTGTTCACTAAACTGGAAACTCTCCAATCCTTTTTGTTTAGGGTTCTTATGGAGGCTCCATTACAAAGGCATGACTGATAAGATCATTGGCCACTGACGATGGAACTCAATCTTCATTTCCTCAGGAGGTCAGGACTGGGGCCATATGGTTGATTCCTCTGGCAGCCAGCCCCATCCTGATCCTGCCTAGGGCCTACCAAGAGTCATCTCATTAGCACAAACTCAGGAAGAATTGAAAAGGGCTTGTTTTGAATAACAAAAGGTGTTCTTCTCACCCCTACCACTCAGAAAATTCCAAGAGTTTTAGGAACTCTGTGCCAGGAACTGGGAAGAAAGACCAAATATATATATTTCTTGTTCTATCACAGTGTCTTTATCTATCATCCTCTCCCAGTTGTCCACCTGCTTATCCTGCCTCCATGTATCCCCCTTCTAGGCATATCTTCACTTTTGTGGAGATAAGGGAAAACTGCCTCATGGCTACCCTGACGTGGTTGGGGGTAGATGCTTCTCTGCCCTCTGTTCACCTCTGCATTGAGCCTCTGGTTCCATGTAAGGTGGCTTAGACAGTGGTAAGAATCTTGTCCTTCCTGTCTGCTCCTGCCCCTGTGGCCTCTGGCAAGAGGCCTTACCTTCCCTTATATACGTGTTCTGAATGCCCTACAATCCCATTGCTTTTATAAGTGAGTAGATTTTACTAAAGTTTCAGAAATAGCTGTAAAAAAATTGCAATGTAGAATTAAAATTTTAAACTGGATGCTTAATAGGACTGATCAGAGTCCAAGGGATCAACGAAGAAAAATTAAATCCTTCACATGAGATCTTCCTTGCGTACACTTTGTAGTTAGTCTTATTTTCCTGTACAGGGTATTTCCCCCTCTCTGTCCCTTAGAAAGCTACCCCTTCAAACTTCTATACAACCTCCAAATCTCCTTTTCCTCTGGAATTTGTTCCTTCACCCACCAAGGAAGTCCCTGGAATGCAAGTATCACTGATGTCTAAATTATCGAGTAAAGCAAGATCTTTGGAGATTGGTAGGAAGGTGAATAACTGGATTGCAGCTTCACAGTTCACAATGGATTTGGAAACTTTTTCTAAAAGAAGCTTTGCATTTTATTTTAAACGGCAATAAATGCACTCCATTTTTGCTCTTGTCTCCTGTGCATGACAAAGGACGTGCTCTGCCACCCTCATCTTTTCCTTAAACGTCCCCCCCAACTCCTGCCCCAGATCTATCTACATGCAAGTTAGGCCTCATTCCACCAAAGAAAGCATGGCATTTAAAAAACAAAACAAACAAAACAAAACAAAAACACGTATTGGCTGTCTCTTCTGTTCCAGAACACGGGACAAAGTTTCACAAGATCTTTTCAAAATATTATGATGATGACTGGGTGCAGTGGCTCACATTTGTAACCCCAGCATTTTGGGAGACTGAGGGAAGAGGATCACCTGAGGTCAGAAGTTCAAGACCAGCCTGGGCAACATGGCAAAACCCTGTCTCTACTAAAAATACAAAAAATTAGCTGGTGTGGTGGCACACACCTGTAATCCCAGCTACTTGGGAGGCTGAGGCAGGAGAATTGCTTGAAACCCGGAGGCAGAGGTTGCAGTGAACCGAGATTCACACCACTGCATTCCAGCCTGGGCCACAGAGAAAGATGTCGGTTCCAGAAAAAACAAAACAAAACAAAAAAACCAGAAAAGAAAGAAAAGACATATTGTGATGATATCCTTTTGTAGTATACTAAATTTAGTTAAGTAACTTTTTCAAATATTATGTAGTACAAACAGAATATATCAAGTTTACTTGGCTAGGTAGCAAGAAAAACTGACTTGCAATAATCAACCCTGAGACATATCTCAGCAATATGATCAAACACTCAAAGCTAACATTTAAACAAGACAACACTGGATCCATCTTTCCGAAAAAGTAAGGCAAGACAATGCAAACCAATGATCTTATATTCAGCTAAGCTCTCCTTCAACTATTGTGGCTATAGAAAAGAGGTTTTGTTTTGTTTTAACTTTTATTTTAGGTTCAGGGGCATATGTGAAGGTATATTATGTAGGTAAACTCCCATCATGGGGTTTGTTTCACAGATTATTTCATCACCCTGGTGTTAAGCCTAGTACCCATTAGTTATTTTTTCTGTTCCTCTCCCTCCTGCCCCTCCACCCTCAAGTGGACCCCAGTGTCTGTAGTTCCCTTCTTTGTGTCCACGAGTTCTCATTTAGCTTTCACTTATAAGTGACAGCATGTGGTGTTTGGTTCTCTGTTGCTGCATTACTTTGCTAAGGATAATAGCCTCCAGCTCCTTCCATGTTCCTGAAAAAGACATGATCTCATTCTTCTTTATGGCTACATAATATTTCATGGTGTATATGTATCACATTTTCTTTATCCAGTCTGTTATCAGTGGGCATTTAGGTTGATTTCATGTCTTTGCTATCGTGAATAGTGCTGCAAAGAATATTCACATGTATGTGTCTTTATGGTAAAATTATTTATATTCTTCTGGCTATATACCCAGTAATGGGATTGCTGGGTGGAGAGTTCTGTTTTTAACGCTTTGAGGAATCACCATACTGCTTTCCACAATGGCTGAATTAATTTACACTCCCACCCACAATCTATAACTGTTCCCTTTTCTCTGCAACCTCACCAGCATCCATTTTATGACTTTTTAATAATAGTCATTCTGACTGGTGTGAGATGGTATCTCATCGTGGTTTTGATTTGTGTTTCTCTAATGATCAGTGATATTGAACTTTTTTTCATATAATTGATGGCTACATGTATGTCTTGTTTTGAAAAGTATCTTCATGTCCTTTGCTCACTTTTTAATGCAACATCTTTGTTCATAATATTTTATGATGAACAAAATATTCATAAAAAATGAATATAATTATATTATGAATATAATTATGAATATTATAAATATTCATTTATTTGTTGTTTGCTTTTATCTTGTTTAAGTACTTTATAGATGCTGGATATTAGACCTTTGTCAGCTGCATAGTTTGAAAATGTTTTCTCCCACTCTTTAGGTTGTCTGTTTATTCTGATGATAGTTTCTTTAGGTGTGCAGCAGCTCTTGTTTAATTAGATCCCATTTGTCAATTTTTGCTTTTGTTGTTATTGTTTTTGGTGTCTTCGTCATGAAATGTTTGCTCATTCTTATGTCCAGAATAGTATTGCCTAGGATGTTTTCCAGGGTTCCTATATTTTGGGTTTAACATTTAAGTCTTTAATCCATCTTTAGTTGTTTTTTTATATGGTGTAAGGAAGGAGTCCAGCTTCAGTCTTCTGCATGTGGTTAGCTAGTTAACCCAGCACCATTTATTGAATAGAGAGTCTTTTCCCCATTGTTTGTTTTTGCCAGCTTTTTCGAAGATCAGATGGTCACAGGTGTGCAGCCTTATTTCTGGGCTCTCTATTCTATTCCATTGATCTACGTGCCTGCTTTTGTACCAGTCCTATGCTGTCTTGGTTACTGTAGCCCTGTAGTATGGTTTAGAGTCAGGTAACATGATGCTTCTAGCTTTATTCTTTTTGCTTAGAATTGCCTTGGCTATTCGGGCTCTTTTTTGGTTCCATATTAATTTTAAAATAGTTTTTTTCTAGTTCTGTGAAGAATATCATTGGTAGTTTGATAGGAGTAGCATTGAATCTGAAAATTGCTTTGGGCAGTATGGCCATTTTAATAATATTGATTATTCTTATCCATGAGCATGGAATGTTTTTGCATTTGTTTGTGTCATCTCTGATTTATTTCAGCAGGGATATGTAATTCTCATTGTAGAGATCTTTCACATCCCTGTTAGCTGTATTCCTAGGTATTTTATTCTTTTTGTGGCTATCATAAATGGGATTGCCTTCCTGATTTGGCTGTTGTCTTGGCTCTGTTGGTGTATGGAAATGTTAGTTATTTTTGTCCATTGATTTTGTATCCTGCAACTTTGCTGAAGTTGTTTATCAGCTGAAGGAGCTTTTGGGCCAAGACTATGGGGTTTTTCTTGATATAGAATCATGTTATCTGTTATCTGCAGATGGGGATAGTTTGACTTCCTCTCATCCTATTTGGATTCCCTTTCTTTCTTTCTTATGCATGATTTCTCTGGTCAGAATTTCCAATACAGTGTTGAACAGGGGTAGTGAGAGAGGGCATCCTTGTCTTGTGCTGGTTTTCATGGGGAATGCTTCCAGCTTTTGCCCATTCAGTATGATGTTGGCTGTGGGTTTGTCATAGATGGCTCTTATTACTTGTCGTATTATGTTCCTTCAGCATCTAGTTTATTGAGAGTTTTTAACATGAAGGGATGTTGAATTTTATCAAAAGTCTTTTATGCATCTATCCAGATAATCATGTGTTTTTTGTCTTTAGTTCTGTTTATATGATGAATCACATTATTGATTTGCACATGTTTAACAAACTTTGTACATCCCAGGAATGATGCCTACTTGATTGTGGTGGATTAGCTTTTTGATGTGCTGCTAGATTCTGTTTGCAAGTATTTTGTTGAAGATTTTTGCATTAATGTTCACCATGGATATTGGCCTGAAGTTTCTTGTGTGTGTGTGTGTGTGTGTGTGTGTGTGTGTGTGTGTGTGTGTGTGTCTACCAGGTTTTGATATCAGGATCATGCTGACCTCATAGAATGAGTTGGGACACAGTCCCTTCTCCTCAAATTTTGGAATAGTTTCAGTAGGAATGGTATCAGCTCATCTTTGTACATCTGGTAGAATTTGGCTATGAATCCATCTGGTTCAGGGCTTTTTTTCATTTGTAGGCTATTTATTACTGATTCATTTCAGAGGTTGTTATTGGTCTGTTCATGGAATTAATTTCTTCCTGGTTCAGTCAGTCTTGGGAGCATGTATGTGTCCAGGAATTTACTCATCTCTTGTAAGTTTTCTAGTTTGTGTGCATAGAAGTGTTTGTAGTAGTTTCCAATGGTTATTTTTTATTTCTGTGGGGTCAGTGGTAACATCCCCTTCATAATTTCTAATTGTTTATTTGGATCTTCTTTCTTCTATTTTTTGTTATTCTAGCTGATGGCCTATCTTATTAATTTTTTTAAAAAAATAACTCCTGGATTTGTTGATCTTTTGAATTTTTTTTTTTTTTTTTGTCTTGATTTTCCTCCAGTTCAGCTCTGACTTTCGTTATTTCTTGTCTTCTGCTAAATTTGGGGTTGATTTGTTCTTGCTTCTCTAATCTTTCTGTTGTGATGTGTAGAAGACATAAATGGCATAATCTACATGGCAACTCATAAATAGATGTGGAACTTCACATCTTGGTGATAGCCAAGACATCTTATTCCCAAGAGCATAGAGAAAATTCTTTAAAAAATGATTGTATATTTGGTTACAAACAAAACATTAGTAAGTTTGGTAAAGTAGAAATATTACAAGCATGCTGTTTGATCACAATGCCATAAAACTCAAAATCATTAACAAAGTCAAAGGCCCTCCTACATAGAAAGTTTAATTCTTAGAGGAAAGGGGAAATAAAGACTAAAATAAAAGAATTCCTAAAACAAAGTTAATGAAAGCATGTACATCAGAATCTCTGATGCATGAAAAGCAGTGATCAGGGAGTTTATAATAAACATTCTTATTTTAAAAATTGAAAAAATTGAAACAAATTCTCAATTCAACAGACAACAACAATAAAACAGAAACAGAAAGAAAGCATAAGACAAATAATAAAGATAAATGCAGAAATTAATGGGTTACAAAAGAAAAAATAATATACCTAATTAGTAAGTCAAAATAAATATAGTATTTTATTTTTAATAAATAAACACTAGTTATCTTACTTTAGAAAAAGAGAGGAAGCACACATATACAAAAATGAGAAATTACAAAATAATTTCAAAAACATAGATGAAATAATGTCACTGAGAAACAAAGTTTAGCAAAATTAACCCAAGTAGAAGTAGATAAATCAATTTACTGAAAGACAAAGAGAAGGATATTAAGGAACAATATTGTAAAAGAAGCACCGACCCCAGGGTGTTCCACAGGGGAATTCTACCAGCCTTCAAAACCATATTGTCCCAGTGCTCTATAAACGGTTCCAGAGCATTGACAATGAAGGGGAAAGTTTCAGTGTTTTCATGAATCAAGTAGAACATTAAGAATTAAACAAGATTAAGAGATCACATACATAGCAACAAAAATTCAGACAAATATAATTTATAAATATCAATACAAAAATGTTAAATAAAGTATTGGCAAACAGAATACCACTTCTTAGGAAAATAACAATAACCAATTGGTATCCACTCCAAAATGCAAGGTAGAGCAATGTTAGGACATCCGTTAACATAATACAGCTTCCTGAAAGACCTAAAGAGAAAAATTATTATTGTTTCTATAGGTGCTGAAAAAGACTTTGACAAAATTTGATACTAACACAGATGAAAATATTCAAGAAAATAGGAATTGATATATCCTTAACCACATCTTACTTAATAAGGAAATGTTAAAGTTATTTAACACTTAGATCAGGAACAAGGCAAGAATGTTCATACTAAATTCAACATTCTACTGAATGTGCTGGTAATTGCATTAAATTAAACAAGAAACAGCAAGGAAAAGCACCAGAATTGGCAAACTACAACTTGTAGAAGATATGAGAATCGATCTGGAAAAGTCTGGAGAATCAACTCAAACAATAAGAGAATTCAGGAAGTTGGAGGAATATAAACTTTATAACATACAGAAATTAATGGCCTTTCGCTGAGTGTGATGGTGCACGCTGGTAGTCCCAGCTACTTCAGAAGCTGAGGCAGGAGGATCTCTTGACCTCAGGAACTCAAGGCTGCAGTTAGCTATGATCACACAACTGCCCCAGCCTGGGCAACAGAGTGAGACTCCATCTCTTAAAACAAACAAACAAACAAAACAAAACAAAACAAAAACAGAAAGACAGAAATTAAAATTAATGACCTTCATATATTAAGCCAATAACAAGCAGGAGAAAAGTCTGGTTTTACAATCACAATTAAAAAGATAAAAATACTTAGGAATAAACTTAAATATATAGAACCTATACAAGGGAAAAATTTAAAATTTTCTGAAAGACCGACAAGTGGTTGTGAACAAACAAAAATGCATTCCTTTTTCTTACATAAAATGACCCAACATCATAAGGTATCATTTCTCCCTAAATTAATTTGTAAATTTGATACAATCTTCAAAAAATACCAAACAGCTTCTTTACCAAGGTAGACATGTTGATACTAAAATTCATGTACAATCAAAAATGCAAGAATAACCAGAAAAACATTGAAGAGAAAAAACTATGAAAGGAGGCTAGCTCTTTGAGAAATTAAAACTCAATTCAAAGTATCTACCATTAACTAGTGTACTATTGTTTTATTGTGTAATAGACAGTAAATTAGAATTAAAAGTCCAGAAACAGAACCATATACATATGGAATACTATAAAGGTGACATTTCAAATCACTGTTGCAAAGATGTACCTTTTTAATAAAAGGTACTGAGAAAACCGGGTAGTCATTAAGGAAAAGGTAAAACTATATCCACAATTTATATCATGCACAAACTGTATCTATAACTTACATCATACACAAACTATATCCATGACTTATGTCACACACAAGAACTATCTCCAGGTAAGTCAAGGATGAAAGTATGAAAAATGAAACCAACAGGGCATGGTGGCTTACGCCTGTAATCCCAGCACTTTGGGAGGCCGAGGCAGGTGGATCAACTGAGGTCAGGAGTTCAAGACCAGCTTGTCCAACATGATGAAACCCCGTCTGTACTAAAAATACAAAAAAAAATCTGGATGGGGTGGCGGGCACCTGTAATCCCAGCTACTCAGGAGGCTGAGGCAGGAGAATCACTTGAACCCAGGAGGCGGAGTTTGCAGTAAGCAAAGATTGCACCACTTCACTCCAGTCTGGGCAACAAGAGCGAAACTCCATCTGAAAAAAAAGGAAGCCACACAAGTACTAGAAGTAACAATAAAGATTTTGTAACCCAGATTAGGGAAAGACTTTCTTAACTATGCCTCAAAATCTAACTGTAATAAAAGATAAACTTGATTACCTAAAAAAAAAAAATTTTTTTTAATCTTTTAAGTTACAAAAAAAAAATCATAAAAGTCAAAGATAACTTAGAAATTGGGAGAAAATAACTATAACACATGTCATAAATACAAGGATAACATCCCTAATACATAATAAACTCAAACTGCAGGGGGGAAAAGGCCAAAAACCTCATCAGAAATGGGCAAAATATATGACAATTTATTCATTCAAATATTTATGATTTAGACCCTAAAAATATGAAAAGGTGCTCAAATGTATGCCTCGTTAGCAAAATGCAAATTAAAGCTACCCTGAGACACCATTTCTCACCTAAGAATTTGGCAAAAATTGGCCAGGCACGGTGGCTCAAGCCTGTAATCCCAGCACTTTGGGAGGCCGAGACGGGCGGATCATGAGGTCAGGAGATCGAGACCATCCTGGCTAACATGGTGAAACCCCGTCTCTACTAAAAAATACAAAAAACTAGCCGGGCGAGGTGGCGGGGGCCTGTAGTCCCAGCTACTGGGGAGGCTGAGGCAGGAGAATGGCGTAAACCTGGGAGGCGAAGCTTGCAGTGAGCTGAGATCCGGCCACTGCACTCTAGCCTGGGCGACAGAGCGAGACTACTCCATATCAAAAAAAAAAAAAAGACTTTGGCAAAAATTAAAAAGTATGACAACACATTCAGTTGGAGAGATGGGAAAACAGGACTCTCATAGCTTACTCGTGAGAAAAGACAGACACAATTCTTTAGAGGAGAATCTGGCAATATCTAACGAAACTACGTAAGTGCTTACTTTTTGACTTAAAGAACTCACCCTAAAGTTCCATCCCCAACAATAAGAAAATACATATGAACAAGATTGTTATTTGCAGCTATGTTGGTAATTACAAAATATTGAAAATAATCTAATGCCCATACCTAGGAGAGCAGTTGAATAAACTATGGTACATCCACACATAGTCTACTGTGCAGTGTATAAAAAGATGGGGAAGACCTTTCTGAACTAGAGAGAGGAAAGCTGAAAACCAGGTACAAAAGTGCATGTATATCGTGCTTTCTTTTTCAGAGACAGGATCTTGCTCTGTCGCCCAGGCTGGAGTGCAGTGGTGCAATCAAAGCGCCCTGCAACCTTGAATTCTTGGGCTCAAGCAATCCTCCCACTGCAGCCTGAGTAGCTGGCAGTACAGGCGCATGCCACCACACCCAGTTATTTTGCTGCTTTTTGTATAAAAAAGAGTATGAATCTGCTCATTTCTATTAATAGAAACAGAAAGAATAAAACATAAATAAATGAAATAAGTTACCTACAGGTGTTGGTGGAAAATGAGGTAGAAAAAATGAAAAGGTTAAAATGGCTTTGAAGGGAAGGGAAGAGATTTATACTGCTCTGAATGTGCTTTTGTGTACAGTTTTGATTCTTAGAACCATCTTATATCTAGATGTAGAAATGCCAAGGTTGTAAAAGACAAAGAATTCCTGAGGAATTTTTCCAGATCATAAGAGATTAAAGATACAAAACTACATTCAATGTGTAAGCCTCTTCCTTTTCTTTTGTAATGAAAGGCATGTGGAACAATTGGCAAAATTTTGAATAAAGTCTGTAAATTAGACAGTAGTACTGTATCAATTATAATCTCCTGATTATGGTATTTATTCTGTGGGGAGGTAAGAGAATGTCCTTATTCATAGGAAATACATATTAGAGTACTCCTCTCTCTGTCTTTCACTCTTTCTTGGTCTCTTACACACACACCTGCATACAGAAAGAGAATAAATTTTAATTATCTAAAATTACTTTATATATTTATATAAATTATATAAAATTACTTTGATATATTTATATGTTAATTAAGGTTTTTTTGTTTTTTTGTTTTGTTTTGTTTTGTTTGAGACAGAGTCTCACTCTGTCACCCAGGCTGGAGTGCAGTGGCCGGATCTCAGCTCACTGCAAGCTCCACCTCCCAGGTTTATGCCATTCTCCTGCCTCAGCCTCCCGAGTAGCTGGGACTACAGGCACCCGCCACCTCGCCCGGCTAGTTTTTTGTATTTTTTAGTAGAGACGGGGTTTCACCATGTTAGCCAGGATGGTCTCGATCTCCTGACCTCGTGATCCGCCCGTCTCGGCCTCCCAAAGTGCTGGGATTACAGGCTTGAGCCACCACGCCTGGCCTAATTAAGATTTTTTATTGTCAAGTTAATCTTAAGGATTTTCAACTCTAGCTATACTTTAATTAAAATGAAATTCTAAAATTCTTAATAAAAACTACAGAACAGTCAAAATATGTTGGTGTGTATTAGGCTAAAAGCTGATAGCCTAGAAAATTTGTGCCTAGATTCCATCAAAATTTGAGGAATTTTAATGAGATAAAAAAATGAGTCAGCTGGGCATGGTGGCTCATGCCTGTAATCCCAGCAATTTGGGAGGTGGAGGTGGGCAAATTACTTGAGCCCAGGAGTTCAAGATCAGCTTGGGCAACATGGTGAAATGTCATCTTCACAAAAAATACAAAAATTAGCCAGGTGTGGTGGTACATGCCTGTAGTCCCAGCTACTCAGGGGGTTGAGGTAGAAGGATGGCTTGAACCCAGGAAGCAGAGGCTGCAGTAAGCTGAGATCACGCCACTGCACTCCAGCCTGGGCGACAGAACGAGACTCTGTCAAAAGAAAAAAAAAAATTTTTGAAAGGTCAATCAAAGTAAGAAGAAAATAATACAGACTCATGAAGAAAGTTTGGCTGTGCCCAGTCTCTTATGTCTTGTCTTCTACCACAAATCACACCAGCAATAACAACTTGAGAATCTCAAACATTGGCAAAGCCAAAACAAGGGAGAGGTAGGGGACCTCCAAGGTCTCATTTGGCCACTCAGAGCTCCTATGACAGCTTCATGTTCTGCCTACCCATTGTCAAAGCGCACCAGCTCAGCATCCTTAAGCATCATAAATTCTTTAAGCAACGGGATCTCAACGTGGTTTGAGACCGCCTCTAATTTCATGTCAAGATGTGCCTCTTTGTGTAAACTTTGGATTTGAAATGGTGAATATAACCAAAATGTTTTGCTGTGTGAGCCCAGCCTTAAACTACTGTGATGATCCCTGCAACAGCTGTCATTCCACAGACACTTTTCTTTTCCCACCTTCAGGATTACACAGGGCTCCCCTGGAAAAAATGCAAACCTCTGCTGAATAGCTTACTGCAAAGTCAAACTTTGAACTGATTTCATGTTTTAATAAACGTGTCAAAGGGAATTATGTTTTATTAAAATGACTTTCATGACAACCACTGTAGACACTAGTAGTAGATTTTGATGAAACTTTCCCCATAAGTCTTCCTAGGTATTTAGACATGGCCGACAGCAAAACTTCCCCTACGGGAGAGAGGCTTTGTAAAGTTCTCCTGCAGAAGATGAACAATTCCCTGTCTCTCGTCAACTGTCAGTCTCACAGGACAAGGTTTTCTCAAGATATTAATTTCTTATTTTATTTTATTTTATTTATTTATTTATTTTGAGACAGAGTCTTGCTCTGTCGCCCAGGCTGGAGTGCAGTGGTGCAATCTCGGCTCACTGCAACCTTCACCTCCTGGGTTCAAGCGATTCTCCTGCCTCAGCCCCCCAAGTTACAAGCGTGCACCACCACGCTCAGCTAGTTTTTTATATTTTTAGTAGAGATGGGGTTTCACTACGTTGGCCAGGCTGGTCTGGAACTCCCGACCTCAGGTGATCTGCCAGCCTCGGCCTCCCGAAGTTCTGGGATTATAGGTGTGAGCCGCCATGCCCGGTCTCAAGATATTAATTTCTTATTCTCAACTTAACTCTATGGTGCCAACGTAATTGGAAAACCTTAAATGTCTTTGTTCTTTTTTTCTTTTTTTCTTTTTTTTTGATACGGAGTCTTGCTCTGTCATCCAGGCTGGAGTGCAGTGGTGTGATCTCTGCACACTGCAAGCTCCACCTCCTGGGTTCACGCCATTCTCCTGCCTCAGCCTCCCGAGTAGCTGGGACTACGGGCTCCCACCACCACACTCGCCTAATTTTTTGTGTATTTAGTAGAGACGGGATTTCACCGTGTTAGCCAGGATGGTCTCGATCTCCTTACTTTGTGATCCACCTGCCTCAGCCTCCCAAAGTGCTGGGATTACAGGTGTGAGTCACCGTGCCCAGCCAAATATCTTTGTTCTTGCTGTATATTTCTTGAGTCCCTCCCATAGCTCAGGCTCTATGCTAGGCCAAATTTTATCCTAACACCATGGGATTCTTCAATCAAAGTCCCACACAGGCCAAGTTTAGCATTGGTAGAAGGTGACAAAGGCAAGGTGACGTAAATCAGCCAAGATATTCAGAATGCCCAAGGCATGGAGAATACTTCATTGACAAGACAGCATTTTTGCAGGACCTTGAGATAAACACTGAATTTTTTACAGACTTGACCTTCATTACAGTTGCTAAGCTCTACATCTAGCTAGAATTTCTACCTGTGTGATCCCAAGGCAATGCTCACATAGTAACCTATGGCTGGGTCCTTTTGCCTAGAAAGCCTCTGGGTATACAAGATGCCAAAAAGAACATGCCAGGCTTAATATTCCTTTCCCTATGGAGAAAAATGTCTTTGAAAATTATGCCATGATATTTAGAAGGAAACAACAAAAATTATTTCTTATATCACGACTTTTTAAAAAACTAAATTAGTAAAGTTGCCTGTAAGTTCTTTGCTAAACACAATCTATCATAACACAGGAGTTGTTAAAGTTATAATGCCATAACCTCAAACAAAAGAAATAAAGATGATTTAATGAAAATGGACTTTCAAAATTGTACAGAAATCTCCTATAAATATTTGAAAAGTCGTTGCATATGAATACATCTTTACAGAAAGCATCCTCAGAAAAGAAGCACAGGATGAGATGAACTAACCTGAAATTAACATAAATTAGACAAGTTGACATTTTACTCCAAACCGAAGTAATGATTTACCTAGTTCTGCATGAAAATGTGTCGAAGTAGTCTCTCTCTCTTATTGTACTAAACACGGAATTTTTTTCTAAACTTTTCCTCCTACTTGACTTTTTCATGTTTATTTGGTTTTGAATAACACTTTGACAACTTGATATTCCCTGCCCTGGTTTTCAGTGTGCTCTTTGTATCATAGTTTCATTTTTTATTGTCTCCTATTTTTGCCCAAATTGAACAAAGTTTCTAAGTCCTTTTCTCTTATGGAACTGATCATTTACATAAGTGGTAGCCAACAGAGACCAAGTTGGCATGAAACCAAAGGGAGCTTCCATTTTGATGACTACTTTCAAAGAGCCTCAATACACCTTTCTCCATATCCATACCCATTCTAAAGGACTCAGTGCAGCCTAGCTATTACTCATGATTTTTCACCTCAGTGATTCAACTGCTCATCAAATTGACTTTTATAGCTCCTAAAAAGAATGTTTTGTAAAGCTTGAAAGTGTCTCAGGAAAATGAAGACCACATGTCTAGAGCTGAGCCACCTAAAGCCTTAGTAGATGCAAATCCTCTGGAATTGTGCCAAATGGCCTCATGCCACTTGCAGAGATGACACTCCGTGGTTTACTGGTTCTACATCTAGAGATGAATTTAGTGATGGAAATGAGGCAGTGAAAAACTTTAATCAACATATGATATTAATGGTATATAAACAGTATTCCAGGAATAACATGCTTCAAATAGCTAAATAATATGCCCACCTGGTACCAAACAACCAGAACCAGAAGTAGCAAGTTTGTTTCTAATTAAAATACTTCAAGTATGACCAAATAAAACCCACTGGTGTATCTGTGCTGCTCAGATTTGGAAAAGAGAGGCCCAGTGGGCATCACAGATATGGCAAGAGGAGAGAGCCCTTGAGATAGCGCCTGCCCTTCCACTCCCCAGCCCTCAGGCTTACTCACATTTTTGGCCACAACTAAAAAGGCTCTGTTTTATATAATTTATAGATGAGCCATCAGATTTATATTTATTGTAATTTATAATGAACCATCAGATTTAATTTTTATAAGATATAGTACCAGAATCAAAGATAACCATGACAACTTCTCTAAAATGTTTTAGAACAATCTACCTGGAAATAAAACTTCAAAATGTCACCCTAATCCCATGTCAGTTAGCCAAAGTGCAACACATGTGTGTGAGTGCACGTGTGTGAATGTGTGTGTACAGATGAGGGCATGAACAGTCTAAGAACAGTGAGAAGGTGAGTCTTCTCAAAGGACTGTGAGTTTAATTGTTTAAATTCCAAGTGAACTTCAAAGAAATAGAAATAACAGCTTTGGCTAGAATGCAGATTGACAGGGAAATGTGGAGCATAATAATGACAGGAAGTCAGCATGTTGTAATTTGCTTTGGTTTTCACATGTTCCTTTCTTCATAAACCTGTGAATATGTATGAAGAATAGACTTCATTTTTAATGTAAATTATCTTTCTCATAGATTCAATTCCCAATGTGACTTTTTTAGACCTAAATTGTCTAACAAGACTGCTTAATATTTTAAATACTCACTTCACTCTGTCTTCACTACAGACCAAAACTGCACTGTGGGCCCAAACTACCCTCTTGACTCTGCATATTGACCAAGTTAAGTGAATAATAACACATCTCTTTCTCCTGCCTTTTCAGGTAGTCACACTATGAAGGTCACACAAACAGTTTGTGTGTTGGAAAAGCCAAAATAGTACACTATTGAAATGCAAATGCCAGGGAAACTCTGGCAGTTTTCCCTCATTTCTAGACACTAACTACAGGGAAAGTGCATGATACATAAACAGTAGTGCATGATATATAAACAGTAGTGCATGATATATAAACGGTAGTGCGTGATATATAAACAGTAGTTCCAGGAACAGCGTGATTCAAACAATGTGCTAGTCCATTTCTACATAGAAGTGTGTGATGAAAGAAAAAGAATAGTGTAATCTGTAATATTTTTGAGAAAGACACACTATATCCTCCAAAATGGCATACTCTGCAGGTTTTACTTAGACATTTTTTTCTGAATGATTTATCATAAAGAATATAACATCTTTTGAGTAAAATAAATAGAAGCAGGTAATTTAAATAACAAACAGAGCAGTAAAATTCTCAATGTTCTCAAGGCAAACCTTTATTCCCTCATTCCCATTTGTGCTGCATTGACTCCAAGTATCCAGGTCAAAGTTGGTACAGTCTCATCCTGCTGTCAAAGCCAACTGGATGTCAGAAATACATACCATCCTAGTTACTGACTGAAGCTCAAAGCACCATGTTCAGAGACACAGCACTATGAGAGGGGGTGTGCTCCAGGAGAGGCTAGTGCTGCTCAGTGCAGCTGCAATCCTCTTTGTCCATTTGCCAACAGGCATCTTGAAGCTGGGCCAGGATGCTTTGCTGGACTATTCAAGAGCTGTTCCTATCTGGTTTGTTTACCACTTGGGTACAACTCCATATTGGATGGCCGCTGAGTGGTTCTTGGAGACAGAATACTGCTAATGCTTTGTAGTTCAACAACCCTTTTGTTTTTAAAAACTGCTTTTAAATTCTCTTTCTGGCATATATCCAGTGTCTGATTTGAGCTCTTGAGGTCTGATCTCAGTTGAAAATAGATTATCTATGTAACTCAAGCAAAATGACCTTCTTTATAACATTTTCTGGAAAATGTAGGCAAGAGATTGTTTAAATTTTTCCCCATCAAAAAAAGCCAACCCTGCCTATGTTCCATGTATCTCTCCTTAGTAGATCTCACCTATCTTTGACCTCCCCCAGCTTGGATCCCTGCCCTTCATCTACTCATAAGTTCTCCCATGTAGACACATTTACTAGAGGGCAAACATGCTTTAAAATAAGTCTTAGTCCATGTTATCATATACAAGAAATAAGTATTTTATTCAAGTTTCTGTGAAGTGTGTGTGTTATACATGCTTTAATAGCTCCTTTC
This sequence comes from Piliocolobus tephrosceles, assembly GCF_002776525.5. Lineage (NCBI taxonomy): Eukaryota > Metazoa > Chordata > Mammalia > Primates > Cercopithecidae > Piliocolobus > Piliocolobus tephrosceles. The sequence goes on from NC_045440.1 coordinate 54,125,181, forward strand.
ATGTCCATTATCCAGGTGCAAAGCTTTGACACCTGAAAGTAATCAGACCATAGTTTGGCTGGAATTGAAGACAACTAAGACCTTTCCTCAAAATACCAAAAATGGATTATTTAAAACACCTTAAGAAATTGTTCCCTTCACTACTATGGCACGGTGCCCACGGCACAGCTAGTGTCCTCCTTCATTATAGGACTTGTTTGTGTGAGCAGTGCCTCCATTGGGGAATTATTAGATTTCTACTGAATCTCCCAATTAAGCAAAACTGATACACTAAAATCCCATCCTGCTGCTATCTTCTAAGATAGGGAAAATATTTTTTCAATAGTATTGTAGTTTCTTACTTGACATGCACAAATGGTACTATTCATGTACCAGCTAATTCCAACAGCTTATACACACACATCTACAGTTCATATTATAATATGAAATATATTAAGGGCACAAGGTATTTTGTATATGCTTCCACATACAAGTAAGACATTTAACATGGTTCAATGTGCAAAGCACATGTGGGATTATGAGTCTGTTTCCATCCCTCCTTCCTCTTCCATTTTCCCATGTACTTCCTGCCACATACTGTCCACCCTGTGCCCTGCAAGGTAACAGTCCTGTGGTACTGAGCCGAACCTCACATTGTCGCTAGAGGAATGTAGCTAGAGGAACATGAGTTTTGAATTTATTAGGAAGTCAATGTATTCTCTTATCTATCACAGAGAAACCTCAGCTCTTTCTAGGTTCTCTAAATTCGTTCCTTCAAGCTCGCTCATTGGTTTTCAAGTCTGTTTTGTTTTTAATACATTTACCAATTGCTACTATGTGCAAGCACTACATGCTCTTGGAATCTGTTCGTCTTTGCAAATGTCTGGCTCTGTCTTGCCTCACTGGCTAGTTTTCCCTGGTGATGAGATCTCGGTTCTTTATTATAGGGCAAGAGAACAGACAAGGACTGGACCCTGAAAGGCATTTGGCAAGAACGATGACAGAATGCTAAAATGACAATTCAAAACAAATTGAAAACCAAATTCATTTTGTATTAGCAATGCTACTTATTTTATTAAGCAAAAGAACAGAAGGCATTTCCACCACTGTCTTGCTGACCAGGTCTGAGAGAATATTCTATGGCTCATTAGCAGGAAAGAAGAGCAATTTAAGGATACACAACAGAAGCATATTCAGCTCGCGCTGCACGCACACACACAGCTATAGAAGAATAAAGCTTTTTCACACAGTTAGAACATTTAGTAAATGCTTCTGTGCCTCACAGCTGCTGTCCTGGCCTAAAAGAACACAGGATTTAAATGAGGGCACAATCTGGGAAAAGACCAGCACCCCTCACTGCTCCCTTTAACAAAAACACATTAAACAACTCAAGGTGTCACAGAGATGATAAAACAGGGAAGGAGAAAGGGGGCTAGGACACAGATGTCACTCAGCAGCTTGCCACAGCAGAGGAACAGGAATGACAGCCACAGTATACCACAGAGGACAAGAGGGGCGGGCTCTGGGAGGTGGACAGTCAGCCGAGCTGCAGGAGGGGTGCAGCTAAATTCTGTCTCCTGTGTGCTTTTTAAAGTAAATCAGAGGAGCAAAGTGGTATCTCTGATTCGCATCAAATCAAAAACAGATTGTTGTCTTAGTCATTACAGGCAGCTAAAACAAACTTCCACAGACCAGGTGGCTTCAACAGGAAGTATTTATTTTTCACAGTTCTGGAGGCTGGAAGTCCAAGATTAAAGTGCCAGCATGGTTGGGTTCTGGTGAGGGCCTCTCCCAGATTGCAGAAGACTTCTCATTGTGTCCTCACATGGTAGAAAGAGGGTCAGGGAGCTCTCTGTGGTTTCTTCCATAAGGGCACTCATCCCATCATGAGGCTCCACACTCACAACCTAATCGCCTCCCAAAGGCTTCACTTCCTAACACCATTAAACTGGGGGTTAGGGGGTTAACATATGAATTTCGGGGCAGCATGAACATTCAGTTCATAATAATCACATTAGTTCATTCATTGAAGTAGAATAATGTCTTAGAAAACAGGAAGCGTGGAATAAAATAAATGCCTGCAAACCATCACTTCTTGCATTTCTGTAATTCCTTTCTTCTCAAAATTTGAGAGTCCACTGAGTATCTAAAGAAACATTCCATCTTGCACCTGAACAGAATTATTCGATGCTAATATTTTCAGTATTAACTAGGATTATTGATTCATATTATTCATTATTTATTCACAAAATTATCATTCTCATGCATTCATCTACTATGCACCAGATGCTAAGCTGCCCGCTTGCAGAAGATAAAAATGTAAAGGGAAAATAAATGATTAGCAAATGAAGACAGTGCATCATCAGGAAGGCATATATAAGGCTTCATGAAACCTCCAGGAGTAATTCCTTAGCCATATTGGGATGGTGTTGGGATAAGGGAGGCCAGGGCAGAGAGGCCTCAAATAGGGGTTGACTTTGAGGCTCCATCTTAAAAGATAAGGAGAACTTAATTGAAGAAAACTCAAGAGAAAGAATTCCTGGGAGACAATGCACTATGGCAGGCTCTGGGAATGAGTGAAGGTGGTACATAGAATTTCACTGGTGTGGGGAAGACGGGTAGGGCTGCGTGGCCAGAGGCAGTGACCAGGATGATATGAGCACAGGCTCTGCAGACTCCTAACTCCTTCACTAACTGGTAGTGCAGCTTATATGCTTCAGATTCCTCCTCCACTCATCCAAAAAGCGTAGTAGCACCTGTTAGCAACACATCGGTATCTCCGTTGAACTACAGAGCTTGATAAATGCTAACTTTGCCTAGATGTCTAGTGCCCTCTGTATAAAGGTATTTCTTCTAAACGTCCTTTTTGAACACTGTTGGAAAATTCCAAAAGTTGTTTGTTTGGCTTAGGTTTTGTGTTTAGGGTACATGGAGCCCACTCAAACCAAAGAAGCCAACAAAAGGGAAGTTTGTTGGGAAAAATCAGAAGGCTAGAACAGTCTCAAAAGGAAAGTCTGAACGTGACACTCCTTTGCTTCAAGGCCATCAGTAGCTTCTCAGAGCCTACAAAAATGAGTCTAAGCTATATTTTTCCATCAAGACCTTGCTAAGATGTGACCTTTCCCATATGTATGTTCACTCCCCTCCCTAACCCTTAAGCAGTCAATCATCCAGTCTTGAACACACCTTCCATAGCTTACATATACCATTGTCATTGGGCATGGAGTGATTTGTTTATGGGTTCATCTTTCCCACTGCTCCCCATGCTGCTTAATAGCAACAAGTAGGATGCAGCCACTTTGTGCTCTTAGTGGCCACCTCAGTGAATGGCTCAGGTAGCTTCTAAGTAGCATTTCCTCATCTGAACCATCCTAAAGATTTTGGGATGCCATAAGGAATAGGGAGAAGTATCATCATATTTATGTAGCAGAGATAATAATGTAAACCACAAAGAAGAGTATGGATTTAAGGAAGGAGAAAATAGATGTAGAAAGATCAGTTCAAAGGCTTTCAAAATAATCCCCACTGAGAGATGATGAGCACTAGAGTAAGGTGAGGAATGTAGAGAACATGTATTCAGAGCTTCGCACCTGGCAGAATGCTCCATACTTTTCAAATGTGACTGCAGTCTATCCTCACAGTAACTGTATCAGAGGAATGCTATCTTTATCCCCATTTTATTTTTTATTTATTTATTTATTTATTTATTGAGACAGGATCTCACTCTGTCGTCCAGGCTGGAGTGCAGTGGTGCGATCTCAGCTCACTGCAACCTCCGTCTCCAGGATCCCTATTTTAGATATGAAACCAAACTATTGGGCAGTAAGACAACTTGTCCAAAGTCACATAGCTAATATGGAGTGGGAAGTGTGTTGGAGAAGAGGTAAAGAATTTAAGAGATATTAGTAGGTTTAAAAACTCAATAAATAAATAAATCCTGGGGACAGATGAGGAAAAATCACAGTGTCTAATTTGTATGCTTAAGTAAGATCTTTAAAAAGCCAAGTGATGTAGGAAAGAAGGACCAATTAGGGAGGGAAAGTCTGACTATTATGATGATATTCTTGCACAATAACTGACATGGAATTCAGACATCAACTCAAATAATTTAGACAAGAATACTTTGAAATACGCAGTTAATTGTTGTGAAGGTAACTTAAGAAAAGGAAATGTTCATGAAGCGTTTTCAAAATTTAGCTTCAGCTTACGTCTGAAGTATAGAAAGCCTGATAGTTTCTCTGCTGTAATGTTCTGCTTTTTCTATTATGACAAATACAATTCAACCAAGCGAAGTTGCTACAGGGCCACACGAAGGCCAGGCGGCAAAGTCCTAGATGAATTATATAAAGAAAAGAGCCTGTTAAACTCTAGGAAAAAGGGGGAAAAAAACACCCAGAAAATGCAACTCAGCTTCAGTGTTTGCAGAGGCACTGAGAAGCACTTCTGCAGAGGCTAAGAGTTGGTAGAAAAAAGCAAGTAATATAAAAAAAGATTCCAGAAACGCTTCAAGGAGCTGACAAAAGCCTAAGTCAGTTTTATAAGAGACTCTATAAAGCATTCTGACTTTACATCTCATTTAACCCTGAGGCTGCTGAAAATCAGTATATAGTGAATACTTCATTTGTAAAGCAAGCCCATGGTAACATCAAGCAGAAGCTGCAGGCATGAATACCACCTAGTCTATAAAAGTGGCCACCAAGGTGTATGTTAACTGTAACCAAGGAGCAAAACTGAGAAAGAGCAAAATATAAAGAAAGACTAAGAGTAAGTATAAAAAAAAGAAAAATTAGCAATGTGAGAGGACGTGGACATGGATGTAGATATGAAAGAAGTCAAGTTAGGCAAGGATTCAAGAGCTACACAAGGCTAGAGAGAGATTAATGTGTGAGATGCAAAAAGAAAGGACACTAGAAGGGTAAATGTTCAAAAGGCAATGAAGGAAATGGCCAAGGCCGCAAGACAAAGAGGCCATCGGTCAAGGGCTGCCTCACCTTGGAGGAACCAAATACTGATCTGATCAGACTGACAGGAGCTGAAGAATGTAAAGACTAGGGCAGACTACGCCCTTCTCATTAGGCTTCCAGGAGCCCATGGTCACATTAGAAGTTAAAAGCAGCAATATTCTGCTGTATGTGGATTCCAATTTCTCACTGAAGGCTAAGCCACTAAATAGAGTTACAAAGGGTGGGGTGGGGGGAGAAGAACCCCTCCTCTAAGAAACTTAAACAGTAAAAAGAGCCATACCTTGTGAAAACTTACTTATAGACTTTACAGAACTGCCCTGTGCTGGAGGCGATCGGTACATGCTAGTGCTTATTTGCTCATTTAAAATAAAATCAGGTTTTTGCCCATGGTCCTCCTCCGAGTCATGTGCACCCTCACCAAACAAACTAGGTATTTTCCCTGTAAGATTTTGTTCGGTCGGCCACCCCCAAATCATAGGTCAAATTAAAGGTGACCTCCAGGAACTAAAAAAATTAACCTTAAGAAAGCAAATGCAGGCTTTAAAAATAGCCATACAAAGTGTTCATAATTAAATAAATGAAAATGCCTCTAAGCCTGACACCCCTTTAAATCTAGTGACTCTGTTTAAAGTAAAATCTAATTTTTCTAGGACCCATATAGGATGGGCTCTATACTGTAACCTTGTCCACTTCCGCTGCTGTTAAAGTTGCAGGTGCTGTGTCTTCGATCCACCACAGTCAGCTAACACCGGCAGCTCAGGATAAGTGGACCAGCCAGCAGGACAAAGAGCATCCAACCCGGCTGATCCTGAGATGAGACCAAGCTGCTGTTGAGGACGACAGCCCTACTTTGGTCATTCCAGAGGCTGACCAGTCTATGCACAACTGAAGGTTGAGGAGACAACAAGCCCTGCTCTAGTCACACACCGGCAGCTGACTAGTCTATTCAAGGCCAAAGCTTGAGGACTCGTCAAGCAAGTAAATGTAGTTAAAAATCTTAATAGTTTTCCTGTAATACTGTTTTCCTATTGTTCTGTTGCTGTATTCAACCTTTTTCCCAGGTAAGGACGTCTTTTATCCTTGCTGCACATTGTTTTGTTTTTGTTACCCCCATAACCATGCTAGAATAAACACCTATATAAGGTGTCCCCGCTGTACACATACTACTTAGGAAACCCAGACCCGTCCAGCCCAGCAACAATTCCGAGTCTTTCAGTCATCCTTTAAACATATAAACCAGAAGTTACCCCAACCTCTTCCTTTAGCAAAAACAGAAAAAACCTATTTGCTCAGTTGACTGAAAACATTGCTGGCAGCCTAGATGTTTCTTCATGTTATGTTTATTAAAAGGCTAACATAAGAGACCAATGGCCTTGAAAAGCAAAAGAGTGAATGCCTCAAGATAACTTTATTTTAACTAACTTTTTCCCCAAACAGATGCCACAAGTTCAAGCATCTGACTCTTAAAAACTTCTGTTATTAAAAAATACTGTGTTACTCGCTAAGAAAAAGCTTTTAAGACCCAGTGACAAAATTAACCTGCTTAGGACGTGACAAAGTTGATACATGTGCCTGTACAGGTGTAACACAGGTCTGATCCTAGGTCTTCATTTAGAAATTAGTTTTCAGCTATAAAAATTTAAAACCCTCATTATAAGTGTATTACTGGTAATAGAAAGCTGCTTGCTGCTCCCCTGTGTACTACGCTTGCTCCTTCAAATGATAAAAGGTTTTGTACCTACCATGGTTCATCAGAAAACTTCAGCACAAGTGTATTACATAAAACACTATTGCTCTGTCTCGCAAAAAGACTCAGAAAGTAAAAATAAAAGTGAGAACTCCCACTAATTCGTGAAAATTCTCAAAACGGGGGATAAGGAAGGAGACCACTAGGACTCCTGCTGCCCTCCGCCCCCCACCTTGCCTAGTTCACAAGACAGGAGGAAAGAGAGAAAGAAACAAAAGTAAGATAAATAGCCAGACAATCTTGTCACCACCACCCGGCCTTAGGAGTTAAACAAAGTAATAATAGTAACATCAACCCCTGGCCTAAACTGCTTGTGTTATCTGTAAATTCCAGACACTGTATGAAAAGAGCATTCTAAAACTTTTTGTTCTGTTAGCTGATGCATGTAGCCCCCGGTCACGTTTCCCACGCTTGCTCACTTGCTTGATTTATCATGGCCCTTTCATGTGGACCCCTTAAAGTTATAAGCCTTTAAAAAGACAAAGAATTTCTTTCTTGGAGAGCTCGGCTCTTAAGATGCGAGTCTGCCGATGCTCCCGGCCAAATAAAAAACCTCTTTCTTCTTTAAGCCGGTGTCTGAGGAGTTTTGTCTGCGGCTCGTCCTGCTACAGGAGGGGTGAGGAGAGTTTGCTCCTGTTGCTGGAGAAATATGTCATTGGGGACACCTTTGTCTGAAGGTGACAAACTACCCAATTCAGGAAAACCACTTAAATAATAAGAGCATTCATTGTCTCACAAAACACGAACAGAAGTCAGAAGTGCAAAGATACCATCAAAGACTTGGCCTCTTTCTGCCTCTCTGCTGTGCCATGTAGAGCTTCAGATTCTGCCAAGGCAGGCACCCCAGATGCCCTCTGGGCGCTGGCAGCAGGGAGGGCAGCTGTGTGCTTCATCTGTCCTCATCCAGGTGCCCAGGAGAGGCTCGCCTGTGCTGGCTTCTTCTCGAGAAGGGAAACCATTTCTCAGGAGTGTCGGCTAAGGCTGCCGCCCATCCCTGGTCAGCATGAGTCACAGCCTCATTCTAGAACCTGGAGATGGCCTTCCGCTGGGGGGAGTGGGGCTCACCCCGAGGAGTTTAAACTGGAGCTGGCTTTCCCTCCTTGGAGGAGCAGGGGATAGCAGAAAATCACTACCTCTCTTAGGAAAGAGAAAAAAGGACATGAGGTAAAGCTGCAGGGAGAGACAAGCTAGAGCTAAATCAGCCCAGAGGAAGAGAAAGACACTCCTAGCTAAGATCCTGCTTCACTGTAAGGATTAAAATGAAAGAAATAATCTGAATTTGATCCAAAGACCAAAAAGACCTTTCTCTTCCTATACTTATGTAAAAGATAAATGCAGGAAGTGGCGGAGCAAAATGCAGAAATAGGACCCTCTGTTTCTTCTGAGTGAAACACCAATTGGAATGATTCTCTACACACAGAAGAACCATCGCAAGAACCAGAGAAACTGGTGAGAGACCACAGTACCTGCTTTTAGCCTAAAAACAGACAAAGACGCATTGCATAGGGAAGGAAAGACAGAGTCACAGTGCCCACCTCACCCTTCCTCCAGCTCTAAGGGATAAATGCAGAGGGTGCAACATAATTTATCACCTACACCAGGCCACTTCTGAGCATGGAGGCTGTCATGCGTGTTCGTGTGAAGAGACCACCAAACAGGTTTTGTGTGAGCAACATAGCTGTTTATTTCACCTGGGTGCAGGCGGGCTGAGTCCAAAAAGCGAGTCAGTGAAGGGAGATAGGGGTGGAGCCATTTTATAGGATTTGGATAGGTAAAGGAAAATTACAGTCAAAGGGGGTTGTTCTCTGGCGGACAGGGGTGGGGGGTCACAAGGTGCTTAGTGGGGGAGCTTTTGAGCCAGGATGAGCCACGAAAAGGAATTTCACAAGGTAATGTCATCAATTAAGGCAGAAACAGGCCATCTGGATGTGTACGTGCAGGTCACAGGGGATATGATGGCTTAGCTTTGCCTCAGAGGCCTGACAGAGGGAAGCACATAAGTTATTAAAATCTTGTGTGTATGTGTATATGTGTGTGTGTGCATTTATCTTTATCCAGACCATAGCATTTTTAAATGAGAAAATACTCTTTTTAAAGGAATAGAGATTGTTAAAGTAAATGAAAATGGAAACACGACCTGAAGAATCCCTGAGCATATAAAGCCAGCCAGGCCTCCTCATGACCTCAACCTTGCTTGATTTGCAAATACAAGTGAAGCTGTATTAAAGAGAAACAGAACGTAAGTTCAGCCAAACAGAAGCAACCAACAAACATACAACTATTATAGGAGTTATTAAGAAATTATTTTAGGCAGATAGAGAGGAAAAGCGGTCCTTGGGAAGTTTTTATTTCTTTTAAAGCAGCTCCAGAAATGTTTCTTGTCTAGCAGGAAAGCCCTGGCTCTTAGAGCCCTGCGACAAGCTTTGATATGCAAATGCTGGCCATTAGAAACTGGGTACACCCAAACATGGCTCTTCGCGCTGTCTTCTTCTTGCCCTTGCCCCTACATGGGCCTGGCAACATGGCCGCCCCCACATATCCTCAAGTGTGTGGAACATCAAGATGCCCTGCATTAGCATATTAAAAACTAGGGTGGGAGGGCCAGTTTTTTCCCCCCGGCTATGTGAATGACAGGCCTGGTCAAACCAATCCCCTGAGCCCTATACAAACCAGACACCACCTCCTCCAGCCCTCTGATATAAGCAGCCACTCTTCCAGGGCACTAGGGGTTTTTTCTTTGTTCGAATCCCTGTGCCCTCTGTCTCTGTAAGGAGGGAGCTGTTTTCTTCTTCCTTCTTTCTTTCTTGCCTATTAAACGTTTTACTCCTTGAAACCACTCCACGTGTGTCCATGTCATTTTATCCAAACCAGCTCGAGACCAAGAACCCTGGTGTTCCTTCAGTCATCGGAGCCAGATCATAACTAATGACTTTTTATTGGGATAAACCAACTAAGGCAATTGCACAACTGTAAGCAATCAAATACTTTCCTTGTTTTACTTCCTTGTTCATCCTATGAAAGCCTCCTCCTTGTGTTCCCTCTATGGAGTTCTCAAACTACTCTGGTTTGGAACTGCCCAATCATGAATCACGGTTTGCTCAAGTAAACACTTTAATGTTTTATTATATTGCAGTTTACTTTTTAATAAGGTACTTGGTAGGCTAAGAGCAAATTATGCTAAAAGTTTTTCCTAACTTTCTTTCTTTCTTGGTGAAACGTAGAGAATATTTCAGCCCAATTATCTTCACAGATGCTGTCTTTTGCCTCCATTCAGAGTATTTTACCTTGACAAAAATACTTGTACAAAAAAATGTCTTCAATACTTTTCTCTATGACTCTTTGGAATGGTCTGACGATAATTGTAGGCCATCTCAATTTCATTTCATTCTGATAGAGTATATAAGTTTATCTAGTTAGAAATAGGAGCTAAATCAAAAGTCCTTTCTTGGCCAGGTGTGGTGGCTCACGTCCATAATCTCAGAACTTTGGGAGGTGAAGGTGAATGGATCACTTGAGCCTGGGAGTTCAAGATTAGACTGGGCCACATGGAGAACCCTGTCTCTACTAAAAAAAAAAAAAAAATACTAAAAATTAGCCAATGTGTTGGCACACACCTGTAGTCCCAGCTATTCGGGAGGCTGAGGTGGGAGGATCACCTGAGCAGAAGGTCAAGGCTACAGTGAGCCAAGAGACCACCATTGCACTCCAGCTTGGGTGACAGGAGCGAGACCCTTCTTGCCCCAAGTTAAACTATTAAGCACAAATTATAGAACTTCAAATTAATTTTGTACATATTCAAGTGCCAATTTAATTCATTTTTATTCTTCTCTTGCTCTTTTATAGACCATTTTCAATCTGTTCTTGTTGTCAAATTTTGTTTTTAATGATTACAATTTGAGAAGCTTCAAACTTTTTCATACTCTATGAATTGAATATATTTATAAAAAATTTTTCACCCAAAAGATAAGTATTGGCAAGAGTATGGAGAAAAGAAACACCTGTGCACTGTTGGTGGGAATGTATATTAATATATCCACTATGGAAAACAGTATGAAGTTTCTTTAGAAAACTAAAGATAGAATTACCATATGATCCATCAACCCCAGTACATCCACAGGAATGAAATCAGTATGTTGAAGTAAAGTGTCATCACTCACATACTCTACAGCATTATTTACAATAGCCAAGACATGGAAACAACTTAGGTGTCCATCATCAAATAAATGGATAGGGAAAGAAGAGATGTGGATCAAAGGGTGCAAAGTTTCAGTTAGACAAGACAACTAAGCTCCAGTAATCTATTGCACAAAATGGTGACTATAATAAATAATGACACCTGTATATTTCAAAATTGCTTTTAAAAAGTAGATTTTAAATGTTTTTGTCACAAAAAAAATTGTTAAGTATATGAGGCAAAAAAAACCTCATTAATTAGCTTGATATAATTATTCCATGGTCTAAACAAATATCAAAACAACACATTGTGTATGATAAATAAATATAAATTTATACAATTTATGACCCATAAATATATACGATTATTATTTGTCAATGAAAAATAAAATGTTTAAAAAATTTTCTACCATTTTTAAATACATCATAACCATAATATAGAGGACCAATTCACAAAAAGTCCACTTTTATCATAGGATCCACTGTGAGACACACACTTATAAAATTTTTAAGTAGTTTTTCTGTGGTTCAAACACCTATACCCTGACTGATGAAGGGCCTCAAAGAGGAAAAACCCACACCATCAAGCTGAAACATTTTGCTATATTCACAATAGCTGTGTCATTAAAGCTTTGTAGTGTGATTACTTACTGCTCAAAGGAAATGTTTATAAACATGGATAACTGCAATGTCCTTTGTAGAAGGCAGAATATCTCATCTTGTATGAGCACAATTATATATTATATGTTAACCATTATGAAGGCTAAGTATATTTTCTGCTCCACTGATTTCTTAATCTAATAAGAATGCTGCATTTACCACAATTTTGTGTTTCACTAAAATTTATCTTTCCATTATCACAACAAAAATATGACTTTATCTTCAGTGTCAAATTTTAAAACTGAATTTATCACAGTCCTCACCTCAAAAAAGTCAATTTATTTTTTATTTATTTATTTTTTTTTGAGATGGAGTTTCAGTCTTGTTGCCCATGCTAGAGTGCAACGGCGCCATCTCGGCTCACTGCAACATCCACCTCCTGGGTTCAAGCGATTCTCCTGCCTCAGCATCCTGAGTAGCTGGGATTACAAGTGTGCGCCACCACGCCTGGCTAATTTTGTATTTTTAGTAGAGATTGGGTTTCTCCATGTTGGTCAGGCTGGTCTCGAATTCCCGACCTCAGGTGATCCACCAGCCTCGGAAAAGTCATATTTTTAACCTCCAACAGAATGAAGTTCCACGTGCTCTACTTTGACTTCATGAATTAGATGAAATAAATCAAATTTTACTGGAAATGATTGACTTTCTTTATGAAGCATCTTATAACATTGAGACAACTAGCTTTACTTAATTCTTGCAAAGTTCTTCTGTTAATGGAGCTAACACGTTAACAGCTTTTGTTTCACATTTCTACTTTCACAAATAAAATGCTTGAAATTGATAATATATAACATTAACTTAGGACATTCACTTGATCGAAATGATGAGTCTTGCTTTATAGGGGGCTATGCAAACACATCTTCTGTGGCTGCAGTCTAGCCTCCTTCATAAATGAACCTCTAGCCTATGAGGTAGAAGTCTGGTCTATGATACAATCTTCTGGTTTTTAGGTGGTCAATGACAACACATCAGCCACCATGGAAGAAGGCAAAGCAGTCACACTATTTTAATGTTACACGTTGTCATTTGCTCCCATATTCATTATCCAAGTTTCCCAGAAACATGAATTTTCATCTTTTAGTTTATTACCATCAAAATGGTTTACTGAAAATATTTTTTAAATCATTGCCAAACAGTATTATAAGTAAATGGTAGATCTACTTACTAAGATTCACTCAGACTACTCCAGAACACTCAGCATCTGTTTCTACCACATTTCTCATTCACTTACTCTATCACTTCCCACAGTTTCCACTGACCCCATCTAATAGTGACCTTGATAGATCGATCTCTGGCCACAGCACAGATTCGGCATGACAGATTCAGTACATCAGGTACTCAGCAGAGAGGCAACACTGCACAGTTCCCTGTTGCTCAAATTGTGGTCTGAGGGGCCAGTGCAAAGATGTCACTGGAAGCTTCGTGGAAATGCAGAATCTCAGATACACCCCTGACCTACTGGGCCAGTATCTGCTTCTGAGCGGGATCCCAGATGGTGTGAGTGCACCCAGCAGTTGGGAAGCTCTAGAATATTTTTCCTAACACCACTGAGAAAGACAGGAAAAACTGGGGAGAGAGGTGTCCCTAACCACTGGCATTGGAGCACACTCCTTTTTCCCAGTGAGCACCTGGAATGCTGTCTTTAAAGGGAGGGGTTAGCCACATTGGGTCTGCAAGGGGCAGGAGCTCAGAGTGGTCACTGGTCTCTTTCCCAGTACCGTGATAAGGTGAGGGCTCTCTCTACATGGCACAGCTAACTCCACCAAGTGGATTCGCTAAATCTGTTCCAGTTTATGTCACTGCAACTTTTGATCATAACATTTCTTTGAAAACTAAAGAATTTAAATAAATGTAAATCCAGAGAGGACCCAAGCAAACAGGGTGGCATAATAATCTGACCTTCAGTAAAACTGTGCCCACTCTACATCTCTTCTCAGATGCAAAGACATTATAAACTCTATTCCCTGGATTATATTCTCCACTACTGTTTCAAAGGCAAAGTCAAAAAGCATTTATTTATATTTTCATTTAGAAATTTGTTTATTCTTTTGATTCAGTAGCTTTTCTTATTTAAAAATATTTTAGGGGAGATCAACTAAATTCAATCTTATGTTCAACTGGTGTGTGTGTGTGTGTCTCCATTACATGTTCTACTTTAGCAATAAATCAGATTTATGATTTAAAAAAACAGGCTCCTAGAAATGAAAGGTGAGTTAAATCAAAGAAATACAAAGCCCCCCTAGGAATACACTAGCTGAAATATTCAAGTAGTGATAGCATTAAGAGGAAATTACTATGTCTGTTCATCAGTTTAAAACATGGAACAGCTCTTGAATCTATAAAGATTGTAAACAATCTTCCCTAATGAATGTGTACCATGAACAGAAATTACAAAGTTCTGTTAACATTTAAGACAAATAGAACTTGCCTCTCCTGTTTTCCTTTTACAAAGATGTGTGTTAAATCAAGCAAGGAGCTTTAAGATGCCACGATCAAAAATTATGGTCAAACTAGGAACCCTAATGCTAAAAACTAGGGGCTTGAGATTATTTTTTCTCTGCAGGAGAATACAAAGGTAAAGAATTGTTGCTATTTCTAAGGAATTTTTTGTGATTTCCAGGTAGTTTAAATCTAACATATTGTTTCCTAAACTCCTTGTTTTAAAAGAAGAGTGTAATATTTTAAAATAACATTATTAAATTTTATGAATATTTTCATTCTTCTTTCAATAAAAGCATTTTAAGGTATTACAATCACTTTCTTGGGCCTCTCCGAGATTCCTTATATAGATTGTTTCCATGAAAATAGTTAAACTTACTAGGCAGCTGCTATGAGTCAGGCATGGAATGTACATTATCTCAGTTCTGTATAACAATTCTTCAAAGCTGATGTTGTTACCACCATTTTACTTAAAAGTAAGTTGAGATTTAGTGTGGTTAACTCATTTGCCCCAACCATATGCCCAACAAATTAATGTCTCTTTTACACTTACCTATTTGGTAGTATTTCCACATGTTTTACTTTGGCTGTATAATTTTGTTAATTATTTTTCTTGAGCAATTTTACCAGATAATGCTGAAAGTGTTATTGCTGAGGACCTTATTAAGATACTATCCCCCCAAAAAAATTCAAAGAAAATTTGAAATTAAATAAATAGAAAGGGAAAAAATGGCTAATGTTATGGAAATAATAACTAATATTTTGAAATAGATTCATCCAGAATTTTTCCCATGCAAATTTAAGTATATGCATACACACAAATAGAAAGGATACAGACGCATAGAGCAATTATGCATTTATTTGGCCAAGTACATTCATTCATTCATTCATCAATCCATCCATGCCTTCCTCCAGCAAATACTGATGGAGCAGCCCTCTGCAGCCTGGCATTGTCAGCAGTCTATGTACGGAGGGAAGTAACACAGACATGTCCTCTCTTTTCATGAACAGATAAACATTAAACAAATAATTAGTTACAAGTATGGTAAGTGCTATAAGAAATAGGAGTTCAATTCTTTCAGGAAGTATTTAGTGCTATGAAAGGAAATATGATTGGCTAGAATAAAAAGAGCAAAGGTAAGAAGGGTGAACAATGAAGCTAGAGAATTGTTCTAACACCCTGCTGGCCACGTGGAAGATTTCAGACTTCAGCCTAAGAACTGAAATGTCTAAGAAAGAGAGTGATCGTGTCACATACACATTTGTTTTTAAATGACTCTGACTACAGAGTGGTGATTTCTAAGATACAAAACATAGAGAGACAAGAGTGGGAAGTGTACTGTGGCAATCCGTGCAAGCGATGATGGTAGCTCAGCCCTGTGGGGCCCGAGAGACCCTAAGATGTCATAGGCAAACAAGGCTCCATGGATGGAGGTGCCCCTAATTAAACTTTCACTTAACATATAGTGACTGTCTTTTCCATGTTAATTAAGACAGACCTGCCTTGTTATTTTAATAGTCACATATTAAATGGCATGAGTATAGCATGGTTCATTTAACAATTCATATATTTTCAGAAAATTATTTTACATTTTTCTATATTAGAGAGAAGCTAGGCCAGATGTGGTAATTCATGCCTGTAATCCCAGAACTTTGGGATGCCAAGGCAGGAGGATCTCTTGAGTTCAGGAGTTTGAGACCCGCCTTGGCAATATTGCAAGACCCATCTCTATAAAAAAATTTTTTAAAAAAGAAGCTGCAGTGAACACATTTGTCCATACACCTTCATAAACTTGTCCAATTATTTCTTTATAATAAATCTTTAGAACTGGAATTGATGCATCAAAGGTTGCAGGGAGCGAGTTTGATCAGAACTGTAACCTGAATAGTTTGCACAATTCACATCACCACCAGGAGTGTGGGAGAGTGACAATTTTCTCATATCCCCAGCTCACTTGTTCTAACCTTTGCCAATTTAATAGCCATTTTCTTTTCTTTTCCAGAATATTGAATAGTTGGACCACTTACATTCTCCTGTGATTGACCTTTGCTTTTTCTTTTGTCCTTAGCTCACTTTTCTATTGGAAGTCCAGTTTTGTTAGACTGATTTAGAAGAAGTCTTTAAATGGTAAAGATATAGCTTTTTGTCAGTTACATATAGACTTCAGGTCATTCTTCTTGGCATTTAAAAGTGTTTCATATTTGTGATTCTGCTAAAATCCTTATAGAAGCAAATCTATCAAATCTTCATGGATTCTAACTTTGGTAACCAACTTAAAATCTTTATAGAAGCAAATCTATCAAATCTTCATGGATTCTAACTTTGGTAACCAACTTAGCAAAACCTATTGTGGCCTTTTGAATTTGGAAAGGAGGATTTTCCTAATAATATTTCCAAAAAAATTTGCCAAAGGAATATACACATGTGGTTACAAGTGACAAACATGTGAGCCATTTTCACTTCAAAGCTAATCACTTAACGCTTTTAGCTGGTGTTGTTTTCCTCCATATAGTAACTCCCTGTCTTTTAATGTTTCTGATTCTGCTTCTTTCCAGTGTTGGTTTCATGGTTTCTGGATCTATACACTACTATACATTATCTCAGTATATTCTTTGTGAATCCTTGCATTTCTGAAAGCATCATCACCTATTCTTAAGCATAATAGATAATTTAGCTAAAATTAACCAATAAAGAATTCTAGATCCCAAATAATTTCTCATGTTAATTTAAATTCAGATATTACCATGAATTATTGTGTATATTTACCTATGCATATGCCCATGTCTACACTGTATCTGTAGCTCCCCACGTCTGCACTTCTGTGACTATTACAGTAAGAGAGTATACATGGCCCATTTTCTATTTCTTCACATTTTCTTTCTGCCTTTTGTTTTATGTATTGAAGTTTTGGACTTCCCAAGCCTATTTTTTTCTCTAAGCAATGTTTTTCCAGTACTTAGTCTGACACTTTCTACTATATGGTCAAAGAAACATTAGCAAGACAAGAAGTAGAAAAATTTTTCTATTTCATGAAGCTGCTGAAAAGCAGATACATTCTTCAGAATACAACTGTTGTCAGAATAAAAAGGCATTTATGAAAAGGGAGTATTGCAAGACATCCAGACTTTAGAAATTATTATGTTCTGTAAAAATAACCTTTAAACTCTAGAAGTCTATCACTCCTACTAATTAGTTGCCATGGTAATAATACATGAATTGACATCTATGTTGATTGAATGCATCATTAGTTGCAAATTTGTTTTCTTAAGCCAGACAAGGGTCCTTGGCATTCCGCCTTCTCGTGGGTGGCATCTGGAGAGACCAGGTTTATGGAAATTAGCAATGAAAGAAATGCGGTTTAGTAAGAAAAGTAACCATAACTAAATTCAGATAGATTGACCAGTTTTCCACAAAATGGCCTAAACCATTTATGTAGTCCTACCAATAGCATATGAGGGTACCTTTCTCCATACTCTTGACAACTTCAGATATTACCAATATTTTCACAGTCTGAAAAATGAAAACTGATCATGTGTTGTAGTAGTTTGGACTTGATTTTTAATGTTCTATAAGAAGTGTGTGACACTGGTTTTTCTTCTTCCGTATGTGCCTCTTCATATCTGTTGGGAACAGGCCCCCAAATCTGGCCACAAACAGGCCCCAAAACTGGCCATAAACAAAATCTCTGCAGCACTGTGACATGTTCGTGATGGCCATGACACTCATGCTGAAGGTTGTGGGTTTACTGGAATGAGGGCAAGGAACACCTGGCCCACCCAGGGCAGAAAACTGCTTAAGGCATTCCTAAACCACAAACAATAGCATGAGCGATCTGTGCCTTCAGGACATGTTTCCTGGTGCAGATAACTAGCCAGAGCCCATTCCTTTGTTTCCCCATTTTAGTTAATCTATAATCTATAGAAACAATGCATATCACTGGCTTGCTGTCAGTAAATATGTGGGTAAAACTCTGTTCGTGGCTCTCAGCTCTGAAGGCTGTCAGCCCCCTGATTCCCACTCTGCACTCTATATTTCTGTGTGTGCGTCTTTAATTCCTCTAGCGCTGCTGGGTTAGGGTTTCAACAACCCAGCTGGTCTCGGCAGATATCTTTAAATGTTATTACTTGGCTGAGTTTTCATTTATATTGTATTGTATAATGTATTATTATTTGTGTATGTATTATGTAATATATGTTGCAAATATAATTATATATTATAAAAGTAATTATTAAAATTGATGATATTTAAATGTGTAAAATAAATCAGCGATCTTAAAACTGTTAAAAAAAATCCCCTTGGAACTTTGCTCCAGTGTCTGCTCACCTCCAATAGCGCTGTTTAAAAGGTGATGCTGTTTTTACCTTCATTCCTTCACGTGTGCTGTTGTTTATGATGATACCAGTTTGTTGGTGTGTGTGTGTCTAGAATTTTGCATCGCTTCCTTTTATTCTGGGTGTTATGACATTATAAAATGGTGAGTCTAGGTGTGTGTGTTTCTTAACTCATTGTATTGGATATTTTTACTGTTTTTAATAAGAATTCTAGAATTCTTATTAGTTAGCTATAAAACCTAGATTACTTTTCTGGCTGTCATATCTTTTCGTATTTTTGTTATACTTTCAAGTCATTTATAAGTCATTTAAATACGAGTTTCTTCGTGTTAAAATATGGAGATAACAGAACTTATGTTCTGCGATTGTTGCAAAAGTTAAGTTGAATATGAGATGAACTTTGCCAGAAAGCAAGCACTAAATAAATGCTCTGAAAGATTTTGCGTGGGAGATTTGCTTCAAATATCTGAGTAAGCCTTGGTTGTCTATGTATGTTTAACGCGGAGGCCCTACAAAGTGTAATTTGTGAGTCCCCTGCACGCAAGTGGGACTTGTCCAGTAGGATCCCTTTTGGGGTGGTCTTTTCTTTTTTTCTCTTCTTTCCCCAAAACCTTTCAATTTTCTAAAGAGAGGCCTTCAGATATTTTGACTGAGTGATAAAACTTCAACAATCTGCACAGGAGGGTGGAGAAAAGATCAGGGCCAGAGGCCAGACAAGCTGGTTCCTTGACAGTGCCCAGCTCCTGCACCCTGGGCCGCGCAGCCTCCTTCCACATTGGCCCAAGCCTCCTTCCACGTTGGCCCAAGCCTCCTTCCACATTGGCCCAAGCCTCCGGAGGCACGCTCCACTCTGGTTCCCTGGAGCTGCCACTTTGGTTGTCATTCACAGCCCTCTCTGCCCCTCCTTCCTGCAGTGCAGGGAGTGCTCTGGCCCACTTCTGCACAAGGGTGTCCCCCTCCTCCCTGCAGTTACCCCCCACAGTGGGCCTGGGGAGGGAGATAAGTATTTTATAAAAACGATCTTAGAAAATACTTTGACATAGCACAAGAAAAGTTCTAGTCTTAAACGCCATTCTGTTCTCAAGTCTCTCCTAATTATTCACTTTCATTTTTCTGTAACCCGCTATTTTCACAAATTATGGCACATATTTTTATAAAATAGCAAGAAAGTGGCACAGTCAAGGGCAAATGGGCTTAAGCCTAAAAATGGGCTTATTCACAGGAAAAGGAAGGGAGAGGGGCCAATGCGATGGGGTAGACACACACTGCTGCGGGACACTCTGGGCTTTGCAGTCAGACGGGCTGTGCCCAAATCTTGGCTGGCTGTGTGACTTTGGACAACTCTCTCAGCTGTGCTTACTGGCCTATGGAAAGGGTATAATAAACTTCTTGGAAAGTTTGAAAGATCCAGTGAGAAAAATGTATGTAAAATATCCCAGCCTTAGTTGACTACCGGTAAATATTGGCCCCCAACCCTCACTTTTTTTCTTTTCAGCTCATTGGAGTATACAGTACAGTGAAAATATAGGCTCTCTAATTATAATTTCAAATATGGTGTGATACTAATTAACAATGAAAGTATCATTTATTTCATACTCTGGAGAGGGTATTCTATTTCTCATCAAGGAAGAGAAGCTACAGCACCAGTGATACTAACATCATTTCATAATCAACATGATCCCACCATTGTGGATCAGAAAATGAAGGTAAAGAAAAATCACTGGATGTTGACACAAACAAAATTGCACTTTTTTTCCCCAAGTTCTGCCATTTTAGTACTGTTTTGCAGTGCTATGGATACATATATATGTACATTTATGGCATCATAAAGACACTCAATTTGGTTGGCATGCTTGCTTTCATGTTAAGTTTTCCAGTTATATATTAGAAATTACAGCACAGGCAATGTCTACACAGCATAGAGTTAACTTCTCCAAACATCATCCATCATTAGAATAAGAACAAGAGGAAAAAGATAAATAATTCAACAAAAAATAGGCATACTCTGCCAACATCTACACAATAAGAATACCCGTTAATTAAAAGCACCAAGCTCAGTTTATATTTCTCTCATGTAAAATAAAAATTGGTCTATATTTTCCCAGGCAATTACTAAATACATTAGAATTTACATAGAAACAACCCAACCGAGAGACCCAGGAGGCCTTAGAGCTAAGGAAACTGTCTATAGAGTATTAAAATGGAGATTGGACAATTAGCCACTGTATGTCAGTTTAAATAGTCACATCAGATAATACAAACCTCAAATTAACATTATTAGCCTGAAGTATGCTACCTACATTGTACATTGTAGAATACCAAATTAAATAACAAACAAAATCATGTTTAATATACACTAATGAACTTCATCAATCTCTTCCTCTTTCCATCCTGTTTTTACTCTCTCTTTTCCTTTGCCCACATTTCGTCTTTAAACCAGAATCAATCAACTGCATTATCTCTAGATTGCCAGTCTCCAGAGGTTGTGTGAGGGGAAAAAAATTACTGGGGTTCAATTTCTAATCTACTCCAGCTGTGTGACCCTAAACAACTTCTCAAAAATGGAACTAGTAGGACCTGGAACTGGCCTGTTTTATTTAGAGTTATATCCTCAGTTTCTCGGAAAGCTCCCGTGCATAAAGAGTGCTCCATAAATATTGGTTACATGAATGAATTACTAATGCCTGTCTTATTAGAATCATTGTGAGGACTTAGTATGTATCTGGGAGAGTGGCACATAACAAGTTTCAATAGAAGGCACCTGTGGCTGATGCTTGTTTACTGCAATCCACTTGCCCCAGAGAATGAAAGAATAGACTTGTAAATAGCAGCTTGATCACTTGTAACATAATATCACCTGGGCTAAGCAAATCATTCAGTCTCATGTCTTGCTCAGAATTCTCACAAACAGACACAGATCTCCATTTCCATCCTAAGATTATTCCTTGTTTTTTTTTTTTTTTTTTTTGGCCGGTGGGGGGTGGGGACAGAGTCTCTCTCTGTCCCAGGCTAGAGTGCAGTGGCACAATCTCAGCTCACTGCAACTTCCAACTCCCTGATTCAAGTGGTCTCCTGCCTCAGCCTCCCTGCATAGCTAGGATTACAGGCATGCACCACCATGCCCAGCTAATTTTTGTATTTTGCATAGAGACAGGGTTTCACCATGTTGGCCAGGATGGTCTCGATCACCTAACCTCGTGATCCACCCGTCTCAGCCTCCCAAAGTGCTGGGATTACAGGTGTGAGACACCACGCCTAGCCAAGATTATTTCTTAAAAGCTTTATAATTGACATAGCATAAAATTGTCTATTTAAAGTGTGCAATTCTGTAGTTATTCACACATTCCACAGTGTGCAACCACCACCACTGCCTAAATTTAAGACATTTCCATCACCCCGCAAAAGAAACCCCATACCTATTAGCCTTCACTCCCAATCTTTCCTACCTCCAAGTCCTAGGAAAACACTAATTTGCTTTGTGTCTCTGTAGATTTGCCTATGTCAGATATTTAATATAAATATAATTACACAACATGCAGTCTTTTGTGATTGGTTTATTTAATGTAGCAACATGTTTTCAAAGTTCATCCATGTTGTATCATGTATCAATATTTCATTCTTATTTTTATTGTGAAATAATATTCCCTGATATGGATATGACACATGTTATTTTTCATTCTTCAGTTGATGGCCATTCAGATTATTTCTGCCTTTAGGAATAAGGCTACATATGGACAATTTTATACACATTTTTGTGTGATCATTTGTTTTCATTTCATTTCGGTATATAACTATAAGTGGAATTGCTCTGTCTTACAGTAACTCTATGTGTAATATTTTAAGGAACTGCCAAACTTTTTTCCAAAGAGGTGCACCATTTTACTCTCCCACCATGAAGGTTCCAATTTCTTCAAATCTTAGCCAGTGATTTTTAGAATTACATCTTCTACTGGGTGTGAAATTGTATTACACTGAGGTTTTGATTTTCATTTCTTTAGTTACTAATCATGTTGGACATCTTTTTATTTGCTTATCAGATATTTGTATATCTCCTTTGGAGAAATGTTTATTCAAATCATTTGCCCATTTAAAAATTTTGTCATTATTATTGTGTTACAATATTTCTTTATATATTCTGGATACTCTTATTAGATAAACAATTAGATTCTTATTAGATATATAGACTCTTATTAGATATATAGACTCTTATTAGATAAATGATTAGATGCTTATTAGCTATAATGAGTCTTTTTAGATATATAATTAGACTCATATTAGCTTATATAATTAGACTCATTAGGTATATAATTAGACTATTAGATATATAATTAGATCCTTATTAGATATATAATTAGACTCTTATTAGATATATAATTAGATTCATTAAATATATTATTAGACTCTTATTAGATATATAATTAGACCCTTATTAGATATATAATTAGATTCTCATTAGATACATAATTAGACTCTTATTAAGATACATAATTTGTAAACATTTTGTCCCATTCTATAGGCTTACTTTCCACTTTCTTTTTTTTTTTTTTTTTTTTTTCTGAGATAGAGTCTTGTTCTGTCACCCAGGCTGGAGTGCAGTGGTGCAATTTCAGTTCACTGCAACCCTGCCTCCTGGGTTCAAGTGATTCTCCTGCCTCAGCCTCCTGAGTAGCTGGGTTTGCAGGCACCTGCCACCATGCCTGGCTTATTTTTGATTTTTAATAAAGACAGGGGTTCTCCATGTTGGCCAGGCTGGTCTTGAACTCCTTGCCTCAGGTGATCTGCCTGCCTCGGCCTCCCAAAGTGCTGGGATTACAGGTGTGAGCCACCACGCCCAGCCTCCACTTTCTTTATATTACTCTTCGCAGCACAGAAGTTTTTAATTTTGATGAAGTCCAACTTATCTATTTTTTCCTATGGTTGCTTGTGATTTTACTGTCATTTGTTAGAAACCATTGTTTTATCCAAGATTACAGTGAAATACATGTATGTTTTCTTCTAAGATTTATATAGTTTTTAGCTCTTCCATTTAAGTCTTTGAACTCTCCATCCAATAATAGCAAAACATTCTTTTCAAGCCTATTCTAGACATTTCATGTAAATTGGGTCATAGAATATTTGTCCTTTTGTGACTGGCTTATTTCATTCAGTGTAATGTTTTCAAAGTTCATCCATGCTGTAGCATGTGTCAGAATGTCATTTCTTTTATGGCTAAACAATATTCCACTGTATGTAAAAACCACATTGTGTTTGTACATTTACCTGTTCATGAACACTTGTATTGTTTCCACCTGTTGGCCATTGTGAATAATGCTGCAGGGAACATTAGTATACAAATATCCCCAAGTCCCCATTTTCAATTCTTTTGGGTTAACACCTAGTAGTGGAATTGCTGGGTCATATAGTAATTCTATATTTAGCTTTTTGAGGGCTTGCCAAATTTTCTCTACAGAGATTGCACCATGTTACGTTCCCATCAGAAATGTACAAGATTTCCAACTTCTCTGAGTCCTCACCAACACATGTGGACTTATGATAATTATAATAATTGTTGCTGTGATAGTCATCCTGGTAGGTGTGATGTGGCATCTCATCATATTTTTGATTTGAATTTCCCTAATAACTTTTTCATGTCCTTATTGACCATTGATATTTCTTCTCTGGAAAAGGTCTACTCAAGCCTTTGCCTATTTCTAAACTGAATCATTTGTCTTTTTGTTTTTGAGTTTAAGGAGGTTTTGAATATATCCTGGATATTAAACCCTTGTCAGATATATGATTTGCAATACTTTCTACCATTCTGTTAGTTTCTTTTTTCATTTTCTTGATAATGTCCTTCAATGCATAAAGTTTTTATTTTGACGAGATCCAATTCGTTTTTTTTTTTTTCTGCTCATGATTTCAGTGTCATATCTATAAATCCATTACCAAATGTTAGGTGCATATATATTTAGGATTGTAATATTTTCCTGTTGGACTATTCCTTTCATCATTACATAGTGTCCCTCTTTTTTTTAACTGTTGTTACTTTAAAGTCTGTGTCTGATATAAGAATAGCTATTCCTGCTCGTTTTTGGTTTCCATTTACATGGAATATCTTTTTCCACCCCTTTACCTTAAGTTTATGTGAGTCCTTATGTGTTAGGTGAGTCTCTTGAAGACAGCAGATACTTGGTTGGTGGATTTTTATCCATTCTGCCATTCTGTATATTTAGGTGGAGCATTCCAGCCATTTACATTCAATGTGAGTATTGATATGTGAGATATTGTTTTATTCGTAATGTTAGTTGTTGCCTTAATACCTTGTGGGTTTTTTTCCATTGTGTTATTGTTTCACAGGCCCTGTGAAATTTATGCTTTAAAAAGGTTCTATTTTGGTGTATTTTGAGGCTCTGTTTCAAGATTTAGAACTCCTTTAAGCATTTCTTATAGTACTGTCTCAGTAGTGATGAATTCTCTTAGCATTTCTTTGTCTGAAAAAGACTATCTCTTCATTAATGAAGCTTAGTTTTGCTGGATACAAAATTCTTAGCTGATAATTATATTATTTTGAGAGGCTAATGATGGGACCGTAATTCCTTCTGGCTTGTAAGATTTCTGCTGAGAAGTCTACTGTTAATCTGATAGGTTTTCCTTTATAGGTTATTTGATTCTTTTGTCTCATAGCTCTTAAGATTCTGTCCTTCATCTTGACTTTAGATAACCTGATAACTATGTGCCTAGGCGATAATCTTTCTGTGATGAATTTCCTGAGTGCTCTTTGAGCTTCTTGTATTTGGATGTCTAGACATCTAATAAGGCCAGGAAAATTTTCCTCGATTATTACTTCAAATAAGATTTCCAAACTTTCAGATTTCTCATCTTCCTCAAGAACACCAATTATTTTTAAGCTTGGCTGTTTAACATAATCCCACATTTTTTGGAGGCTTTGTTCATTTTTTTTATTCTTTTTTCTTTGTCTTTGTCTGATTGGTTTAATTCAAAAGCCTTGTCTTTGAGCTCTGAAGTTCTTGCTCCTACTTGTGCTAGTCTATGGCAGAAACTTTCTACTGCAACCTGTATTTCTCTGTGTCTTTCATTTCCAAAAGTTTTGATGTTTTTTCTTTATGATTTCTATTTCTCTGCAGCATTTTTCATCCATAACCTGTATTTTTTAAATGTAATTTGGTTTTCTCCTTTCTCTGGTATCTCCTTGAGTAGCTTAATAATCAACCTTTTGAATTCTTTATCTGGCAATTAAGAGATTTCTTCTTGGTTTTGGATTCACTGCTAGGGAGCTGGTGTGGTTTTTGGGGGATGTTATAAAACCACATTTTTCCATATTATCAGAATTACTTTTTTGTTTCCTTCTCATTTTGGTAGAGTGTTTCAGTGGAAAGATCTGGAACTCGAGGACTGCTGTTTGGAGTCTCTTGTCCCATGGGGTGATCCCTTGATGTGGTGATCTCCCTCTTCCCCTAGTGAGGGGCTTCCTGAGAGCTGGACTGCTGCCGAGTCTGTCCTGCAAACTCTGGCTGAGCGACAGATGGAAGAAGTTCGCTAACACAGGTATTTTGCCTGACAGCATGGCTAAGGGACCCCATGGCTTAGCACCACTGATGAGAATGCAGTGCAGCTGCAGCAGCCCCCATGAGCCAGAGATGATCACATTTATTTAGTACTGATTTAATGACAAAGGCTTGGTGCAAACACAGTTCATGGGTAATAAACATTGTCAGTTCCCTGAGTAGAGAGCAGTCCTGTATGCAATGAGCAAAGGTTGGTTTCTGGAGACAGGAGTAAACAAATTTATCTAGATAAATCCCTTTACATTCCCTTGTTATCTACCCTTTGCTCTCAGGCTCTGGATAAGAGAATTTGGCTGCCTTCAGCCAAATTTTCTTTCAAAGATTTTGCAAAACCTCCTGGCCTTCCAAGAAGATTTGCATCTTTCCCTATAATTTCTATAACTTTTCCCACCACCCTGACTGATCCCCTGCAGACTACAGCGATTGTTACTGCTCTTCTGGATCTAGCCACTCAACGGGTCTACCAGGCCCTGGGCTGGTGCTGGGGGATGTCTACAAAGAGTCCTGTTATGTAATTCATCTTTAGGCCTACCAGCTGTGCATACCAGCACCTGCTCTAGTGGAGGTGACAGGGAAGTAAAGTAAACTCTGTGAGAGTCCTTGGTTGTAGATACGTCTAGTGTGCTGGCTTTCTTAAATGCTGGTTAGGCTAGCAATGAAGTTGTCACGTGGACACACTCAGGACCTCTATTTAGCCAGGATGTTGCAGGCAGTGGAAGTAGCTGTTGTTTTCTCTTTCCTGGGATCAGGGTTGTTCTGTCATGAGTTGTTGTAATGACCTACATTGGTTGGCCTCCAGCCAGGAGGTGGCACTTTTGAGAGAGCATCAGCTGTGATAGCAGAAGGGGGATATAAGCTTGCCCTAAGATGGCCAGAGTATTTTGACTTCTCAGAAGATGGGTGGGGCCATAAAGCTACCAAGAGTTTCTATGTTTTGTGTTTGGCTACCAGGGCAGGTAGGAAAATACCATCAGGTTGGGGCAGGTTTAGGCAGGTTTGAGCTCAGGCTCTCCTTGGGCAGGGCTTTCTGTAACTACTATAGGGGATTGGGGGGTTGGTTATCAGGCCAATGGGATTCTATTACAGAGGGGACCCTGGCCACCTTGCTTCAGCCCATAAGCCACACTGCTAAGAAAGCAAGCATAGCTTTCAGACCTCACCCTCCCGCACCCCCATCCGCCTACTCTGTTCGTGGCAGCTGCTGTGCTCCTGCACTTGCTCATATCCACAGCAACTCCCACTGATCCCCTGGACTCCACTCATGACAATTTATGTCCAGTCAAAACCACTAACAATTACACTTGGGAGCCTCCTTCACCCTGTGATTCCCTCCCAAATTCTGCTGACTGCCTTCCCTGAGGGCCCCATGAGATATAGTCAGGGATGGCTTTCCTGGGCTCAAACTGGAGACTGGGAGTGCATCAAGGCACTTTCCACTGGTACTTCTACTTTTATATTTTGCATGACTCCTAAATCCATTTCATCTCTAGGTAAGGTTACACCCTTTACATGTGATCTGGATTTTCAGATTCCCCAGTGGAGACAGGTGTTCAGATGTGCATCCCCTTCTCACACTTTGGAAATTCAGTTTTTTGCCTGTTTCATGGAATTTGCAGTGCCAAGTCACTTCTTTCAAAGGATCTGTGAATTCTTTCAGTTTCTGGTACAATCCTGTGGTGGTTCTTGGAGCAAATATCACAGTGTGAGTTTCCACATGCTGTTCTGTCTATCCATGTGGGAGCTGCACAATAGCCCTGTTTCCTACCTGCCATCTTCCCCTGATCTCTAACCTCATCTAGTACTGTCCTGCGAATCACTGAACTTCAATCCACATTGTCTCCATGCCCCTCTTAGAGCAAGTCAGACAAATTCTACCTTAGGTCATTTACATTTGTTCTTAACTCCATCTGAGAACAATTTTCCCAGATATCCAAATATTCAATTCCCTTACCTCCTTCAAGTGTTTGTTTGTGTTTTATCTTCTCAATGAGGCCTACATTGCTCACTATTTTATAAATTGCAGTCTGGTCTCCATAGCATTCCCAATTTTCTTATTCCTGTATTTTTTTTGTTGTTGTTCCATAGTTCTTATCACTTTCTAACATATCACATGTCATCTAATTTGCATTTGCTGTCGATTGCCTTTCTCTGCTACTATAATATTAGCTCCATGAAGTAAAGGATCTTTGGCTTGTTTACTGATATTTTCTAAGCACACAGAATAGTACCTGAAAGCGCAGTTGGTACTCAGTAAGTATTTGATGAACAGTGAATCAATTATTCTATAACTTTGATGGAACATTTTAGAAAAAGAAAATGCTGCTGTGTTTTCAAATCCACAAGTTGTAAGTTAGAAGACATTTAATTAACCACATTTTCTGAAAAGGATTATTCGCACCAGGAGATTTAGTACTTATTAAGAGAACTATTTGAATCTGAGTATAAAATGTGGTCACACAACAAATTCACACATATAGACATTAATAACTTCCCATTATTTATGAAGAGGTGGTAATAAACTGATTCAACATAAAAATAAAACAGCCTAATAATAGTCTTAACAGTTATGCAACAGAATGTAATTAATGGACAAAAGTACAGAAATCTATTACTCAAAGAGACATAAGACTCCAAAATAAGATAGGTTGCTATAAGTCATTTCAACTTTTAAAATAGTATGTTACCTGCAGGCTAAATTCATTGAAGAAATTAATCAAACAGAAATAAACTTTGTAAAATTAATTACAGTGCTCAAAATACACAGCCATTGAATTACATATAGTTGATCAAGATTAGCACTTCAGTGGCATCAGGATGTGTATGTCTTTAGAAACCTGAGATGAAGCAAATTTGCAGTGTTTATCAGAAGTTAAAACTGGATATGAGGCTAATATGGGTTATCCCAAGGTACACACATAGGAATGTGAGTACAAATTCCAAATTTATGTCTAAAATCAAAATCTCAAGTAGTAAGTCAATGACATCTGAATCTAGGATCTAAGACACTGGTCCAAACAAAGGTCAGGGAGGCTATGATAGAGCAAAGATTAATAAAGAATAAGCCAATTCAAACACTTAGAAATAAATGTCATAAGATGGCATAAAGATAGGGGCAATTGTTAGATTGGCAAAAAGGAAATCATTCTTGAAAAATGGGAGCAAGGACTGGGAACTCCAGTTATTGGGGATTTATGGTCCAGAGAAGGAATTCAGTTAAATAACCAGAGAACAATAGAAGAAAAAAAAAAAAAAAAAAAAAAAAAAAACATGTACTGGAAGATGGCTACCAGGCTCAAATCATTCTTGGTAGTGAATCAGCAAAACCTATCTTTTTGTTTTCCTTTTTTTTTCCCCCAGAATCAAACCAGGTCTAGCTGCATTTACTAGAGGTCCAATCACAAGATACAGACAAACTAGAAAAGAAAAGAATTTATTGCTGTAACCAGACACAGGGAAAAGGCTGGAACTATTTGACTTTCCGGTTTCCTGGTTTCACAATTGGTAAGGACGGGGGACATATGGAGCTAACCACACCCTTAACTAAAAACCTAAACCTTGGCTGTAGTTAACCCACAATTAAAATAACTTATCAAGTTTTACCTTAAAGTTAATAAATGCTAAGAGTTAATTGAAACTATTGGAAGTAGATTTATATGCAAGGTGTATAAGAACAGTAAAATGTGTTTTTAGTAAAAGGTTAAAAGAAGGCATAGAAATGTAAACTTTTGCCTAGGGTTAAGGGATTGTTTTGAGTTAAATTAGAAAAAAGCTCTGAAGATTCAAAGCAGTGGTGGAAGAACTGTGGAAATCAATTTTGCAGAAGAGGTTCCCCGTGTGAAGATACTGACGAAATTCAAAAAAGGGTATATTATGGGTTTTCTGTAAATTAAACATTGAAATAAAAGTATAACAAGGTTTTCCTAAGGCACTAATCTGCTCTGTGGCAAAATTTTTAAAGGGTTATAAAAGGTTTTTTGCTTCTTTAATATTTCTGAGTCATCACCTTGGCAAAATAATTAAGTTTATGGTAATTTGGAACTCTGTTTCATAATATCAAGTGTTTTAAACCTTGAACATATTTGACAGCCTTACCAACATCAAATTTCAGTTTCAAAATTGTCTTCCCTGGTGCCTGGCTTTTTGAATACTTCAGACGGCCTCCGAAGTGTCCCAAAAGAGAGGTAAACAGGATCATTTGACGTGTTTTGCTACATGGGATTGCCACAATGATGTTCCATCTTTTTTAGGTTATATTTTTGTGAATAATATAAATATATGTTCCATAACATATGGAATGTCTAAAATTCTAATGTCTAAATATATGTTATCAATCACAATTAAGTTTGTTATGTTAAGTTATTGTAAACCATGGAGATAACCAAATTGATTTGTCAATTGGGTTTCTAACTGTAACTACCCTGGACATTTTGCTATTCACAGACAATTGTCTTGTTTAATCCTTTTCAGAAGATGGTTTATAATGAGCTGTAGGACCCTGACAGGTGCTCTCAAATACAATTTCTGATTATATTTGAGATCGTTTTCTAATAACTTTAGAGATTATAACATTGGAATAAAGGAAAATGTACAGGACTCGTAAACAGCTGAAATGTTCATGAATATCAAACAAGAGTTAACTAAATGGACTGAGCTCAGAAAGCTGAAGCAACCTTTTTGACATTCTGCTTGGAATACTGCTAATCCGTGTGTGGTTTTTCAGACTCAAGGAAACTGATTTTGAACTACTTACAGCCTTTAATATTAAGTAAGGTATACATTCATGTGATCAAGATTTGGAACATGTTTGTTTCTCTCTGCCTGGTTCCTCTAAAATTTAGAACCTATCTGTGAGTATTCTTAATATTCTTAAATTATGGCAATATAGTTGTTTGCAGCAGTGCAAAAAGAATCCATTTTTCTCTTGCAACAGGACACAATTGAAAAACCTGGTAATTTTACCAAGGCTTTGACTGGAAGGGTATGCTTCTCTTTAAGGAGTGAGTCCAGACTTGCAGAGCTGATAAAAGCCCAGTAGGGATATTGGCCTCATACTCTCATCTACACAGTGCCTTACAGGGTTACTGACTTTTGGTCAGTAAAGAATATCACTTTCTAACAGGCCTAGGAGCTGCAAGTTTATCTTGGGCCCTTAAGAGGAGAGGCTCACCCAACTCACAGATATTTGAGGATATAAACCCGTGGCTGGGCTTGGCTTTAAAAGGGCTTATCCTATCAAAGCCAATCCAAAGGACCTATGTAGAAATAATTATTCTTGCTGCACTTTATGCAAATAATCAGGCCAAGTATAAGACTAAAATCTATTTAAACAACTCAGTTCTAAGACCATTTGTTTCTTAATAAAATGAGGACTGGAAAGAGAGAAATTATGTTCCAAAACTTATCATACATTTGTCATTAAATTCTAAACCTACTAAGTGCAAAGCTTTTGCTTACATTTTAGACTAACTCTGCTTGTTCCTGTAAACCTATCAGCAATCTGGCTGCAGCTCAGAAAGAACAAGAGAGATGATTAATGCAAAAATCTGGATCAATATATTGGTTCTGAGCAATTAACCTGCAAATCCTACGAGGTGATGGGAATAAATAGGATGTCCATCACTTCGAGGTTTCATTTTGGGAAAAGTAAAGCCGAGGGAGCTAACCAAAGGCAAGCACCATGCGCCCAAATCCTAGCAAGCATAGCTATAGCTACCTGTTATCAAGTCATCCTTTCCTCTTGCTTGTTGGAGGAGGACTCAATCCCACAGTTTCACCTTAGCATTTGGCTTATGATAAGGAGTCCACACAACGGCCTATATCAGAGACAAATTTTTGTCCCAGACTCAATTCCAAGCTTTGGGTCAAAGCCCTAGGAAAGAAAACTGGATCTGAGGGATCCAGAGGCAGGTAATAATGGAAGTTTAAAGGGACAGCACAGGTGAGCATGGCTGATTCCTGCCAATTAAGCCAATCCCAAGCTTCCTGTTTCATGGACAAAGGCCACATTAATATCCACGGCATAAATGAGATCTAGGGAATGCCAAGGCTACTGACAGTAGGTGGGAAAGAGGCATAGGTGAAAGCAAATAATTCCTATTCTCTAGGTACCCCTGCTTCATGGGTGCAAGCCGCTTTGGTACCTATGGCGGC
This sequence comes from Piliocolobus tephrosceles, assembly GCF_002776525.5. Classification (NCBI taxonomy): domain Eukaryota; kingdom Metazoa; phylum Chordata; class Mammalia; order Primates; family Cercopithecidae; genus Piliocolobus; species Piliocolobus tephrosceles. Next base: position 54,157,190 of record NC_045440.1, read on the forward strand.
ACCTGCCAAGGTCGCCGGAACTCGTGGATGCAAGGACAGAAGAGGGAAAGAGGGTGTTCTTCCCTCTCTCCCTCATGTACCCTGGTTATCTTCTAGGAAGAGAAGGGAACCAGTGATGCCTGATCCCCTCTTTCTAGATGGGTAGCCATTCATCTTCAGTCTGTACCCACTTTTGAATGCATCCTGAAACCCTTGGGACTCCTTTGAAAAATGCATTCCTTTTTCCTTTCTCCTCCTTAGTTCTCTCTGCACAAATAGGTAAGTGGATCTCCATACTATGAGACACTTCCCTCAGGTGCATCCTCCAAACTGGAAAGAGTTAATTTCCCAAACCTTAAACTGGTTGGTTTAGGATTGGGCTCCGGGGAAAGGAACCCAGAAGCATGACATTCCAGCAAAAGGGTAAAGTTTAACCAGTTGGGCTTTTGGCCTCCCTCTCCCTGTGAAAACCAGTAAAAGGCCTTGGAAGTTTTTTAGCTGTCCTTCCCCGAACTTTGTTTCATTTTCATACATGTTTTCTAATAACCTGGTTTGCCTGTTCTCTCCTTCAGGCCATCAAACTCCAAACAGTAATGTAACTGGAGCCTCTGACAATGGCCCCTTCTGCCAGGAACCCTTAGGTAGGTCTCCGAGGGAGCACTGACTGCCGGTTCCCCCAAACAGCACTACCCTGTCAGGGGGAAGTAGTTAACATAGGTCTTGGTCCTTATCTTTAATCTAATAGCAGTTAGATTTGCTTCTTTAGAGGGGGGAAGGACAGCCAGGTAGGAGGGCGTCCCTAGAGAAACTCCAACCAGCCTGCCCACTAGGGTGGAGCATTGGGACATTCATGACATTTGCAGCAGGAAGGTGCCTGGCCCCTGCTCTTCCATTGTGGAAACTGAGATTTGAATGGCTAGGTGGGAAGCGCTCTGGCAGGAACTCTGGCCTTTGAGCTAGGCTGCTCCTGCCAAACTTCCGTTCTTTCCCAGTGATGAAAAGGACGTGCAGTTTTGCCCATGGCCCAGGCCTCAGGAGATTCCCTGGGACAATCTCACCCAGCAGCTGCTGGGAGTCTCCTATTGACCGTCTCACTGCAATCCGCTGGCCACTGAAGGCAGCATCGTCCTGGCTGCCTCCTGGCTCACTCGCCAAAATTTTCATTCCCAGAACCAAGTCGGGTCTGGCTGCGTTTTCTCGAGGCCCAATAACAAGATGCAGACAAACTGCGAAACAAGGCAATGTGTGGCTGTAACTGGATACAGAGAGAAGGTCAGAGAAAATTCCACCAGACCAATTTAAAGTGTTACAATTTTCTTAGTGCTTATATAGGTTGGGGTTATGTGCCTATGTGCAGTATAGTGTTCGCCTACGTCTGCTGGTAACTTATTTTGTTTCAACTAGAAGGTCAGAGGCAAAAAAATGCTTGCTGAGTCCTATTAAGCTGCGAGGGCCCCAGTACCTTCAAGATCTGTCTATTGTGTTACTGGAGTGATTATTTCTTTTTTTTTTTTTTTATTATTATACTTTAAGTGCTAGGGTACATATGCATAACGTGCAGGTTTGTTACATATGTATACTTGTGCCATGTTGGTGTGCTGCACCCATCAACTCGTCAGCACACATCAACTCATCATTCACATCAGGTATAACTCCCAATGCAATCCCTCCCCGCCTCCCTATAATAGGCCCCGGTGTGTGATATTCCCCTTCCCGAGTCCAAGTGATCTCATTGTTCAGTTCCCACCTATGAGTGAGAACATGTGGTGTTTGGTTTTCTGTTCTTGCGAGTTTGCTGAGAATGATGGTTTCCAGCTGCATCCATGTCCCTACAAAGGACACAAACTCATCCTTTTTTATGGCTGCGTAGTATTCCATGGTGTATATGTGCCACATTTTCTTAATCCAGTCTGTCACAGATGGACATTTGGGTTGATTCCAAATCTTTGCTATTGTGAATAGTGCTGCAATGAACATACGTGTGTATGTGTCTTTATAGCAGCATGATTTATAATCCTTTGGGTATATACCCAGTAATGGGATGGCTGGGTCATATGGTACTTCTAGTTCTAGATCCTTGAGGAATCGCCATACTGTTTTCCATAAAGGTTGAACTAGTTTACAATCCCACCAACAGTGTAAAAGTGTTCCTATTTCTCCACATCCTCTCCAGCACCTGTTGCTTGCTGACTTTTTAATGATTGCCATTCTAACTGGTGTGAGATGGTATCTCATTGTGATTTTGATTTGCATTTCTCTGATGGCGAGTGATGATGAGCATTTTTTCATGTGTCTGTAGGCTGTATGCATGTCTTCTTTTGAGAAATGTCTGTTCATATCCTTTGCCCACTTTTTGATGGAGTTGTTTTTTTCTTGTAAATTTGTTTGAGTTCTTTGTAGGTTCTGGATATTAGCCCTTTGTCAGATGAGTAAATTGCAAAAATTTTCTCCCATTCTGTAGGTTGCCTGTTCACTCTGATGGTAATTTCTTTTGCTGTGCAGAAGCTCTTTAGTTTAATGAGATCCCGTTTGTCAATTTTGGCTTTTGTTGCCGTTGCTTTTGGTGTTTTAGACATGAAGTCCTTGCCCATGCCTATGTCCTGAATGGTATTACCTAGATTTTCTTCTAGGGTTTTTGTGGTATTAGGTCTATCTTACCTTCTTTCTAGCTTGATCTGGAGAGCTGCCTTAGGCTCTCCAATGAATCTGTTCAAACAGCTGCCTCTGTTACCTTGACTCATCTCAGATTTCGTTGACCCAAGGCAGGTCCTGGCACTAGGAATGTAAGGCCGTCTCTATTATTTTGGCTCGTTCCAAAGGGAGAAGGGAGGGAGAAGCCCATGCAAGGCTCCTACTGACTATATGTTTCATCTCTGGCTTTGATATCTGGCACTGATTTCCCTAGATTTAACTATTTGCTCAATGTTAAGGCAGTGCTTTGTCTGTGTAACTGGGTGCTATGCAGGCCTGTCTGTGTGATTGTCAGAGATAAATGGCCTGCCACACCCTGAACTAGGAGAACCATTTTTTTCATGGTGACAGGCAGGAATGAGTCACAGAAGTGGTAATTGATAGGGTCCAGCTGAAAGGTTAAAAATCTACAGGAATGCAAAAAAGCATAAGGCTCAGATGTCTTCACAGCCAAATCTTCAAAGACCAGACAATCCCACTGCAACTTAAATTGTCATAGAACATAAAAACAAGGGAAGATTTCCAAGTTATTTTTCTAGAAGCAAATATAACTTTGACATCTAAGTTGTTACACAGCACAAAAGAGACTATAAACTTATCTCACTAAAGAATAGAAAAGTAATAGAATTGTAGTAACAATCAAAGCATATTTTGAAAATACACATTATGACCTGTATTAGTTTCCCAATGCTGCTCTAATGAATTATCACAACTTACTGGCCTAAAACAATACAAATTGATTATCTTACACTTCTGGATGTCAGAGTCTGAAGTGAGTCTCACTGAGCTAAATCAATCTTTTGGCAAGCAGCCTGGCCAACATGGTGAAACCCCGTCTCCACAAAAAATGCAAAAATTAGCTGAAGGTGGGCACCTGTAATCCCAGCTACTCAGGAGGCTGAGGCAGGAGAATCACTTGAACCCGGAAGGTGGATGGTGTAGTGAGCTGACATCGCATCACTGCACTCCAGCCTGGGCAACGGAGCGAAACTCTGTCTCAAAAAACAGACAAACAAAAAAAACTTCTTGTCAGGGCTGAGTTTCTTCTGTGATTTCCAGGCAGAAATCTGTGCCCTTGCTTTCCCAGCTTCAAAGTCAGCAATGCTGCATCTTCTCTCATCTGATCTCTAATTCCATTTTTATTTCCATTTTTATATCTTTTCTCTCTGATTCTGATCTTCCAGACTCTGTCTTATAAAGATCCTGCGATTACATTGGGCTTAACTGGATAGTCCAAGATAATCTCCCCATCTCAAGATCCTTAACTTCATCACACCTGCAAAGTCCTTTTTGTCATGTAAGGTCACACATTTACAATTTCAGGGGATGAGGGTGCAGACATCTTTAGAGGCCATTATTCACCCCACCACATGCTTCAGTTGGGATTTATTTTATAATTGCAAGGATAATTTGATATTAGAAAAACTATTAATATTATTTACCATATGAATAAATATAGAAAAAATAATATATGGTAATCTTTATAGATCTGGAAAAGACCTTCAGCAGAACTGAACATTTGAGTCTTTTAAAAACACTCAATAAAATGGGGGTGAATACTCCCTGAACATCATGTATATAATGTATTTATATACATTATATGTAATGTAATATATGTAAATACAACATATTTATATATACATATATTTATGCATAATGTATATAAAATGTATTTATATATTACATATATGTACATATTGAATATTTATAAATACATACTTATATATTACATATATGTACATATATGTAATATATGTATTTATATATTATAAATTAATGTAATATAATAAACTGTACTCATACATTTACATATAAATATATTTATATATTTTATATACATTTATATATAAATATAAAATATATTATAAATAAAATAATGTATATAAATACATTTTATTACATTTTATTTACTTATATACTTATAAATATAGATTTATAATGCATATAAATATATAAGTAATATATGTAAAAATACATTTTTACGTATACATTTATATATATATATATGTATTCATATACCTAAGACCAAACACCAGTTTCTTAGAAATATGACAAGAACACCACTATATTCTCTATTATTTATTATTATACTAGAGGCATTGCCAATGTAATTAGAGAAGAAGAAATAATTAAAGGTATAAAAAATGGTTTTAAAAAGTTATCTTAATTTTCAGATGTTAGGAAACTATATCTGAAAATTTCAAGAGTACAATGATAAAAATACTACAAATATTAAAAGAACCAAGATAGATAAATATAAAATTGACATAAAATATAAACATACAAATTATTTAAAATATTTGCTTTCATACATACAAAGACACCTTTAAAAATATTTAATAGACAAGGAAACTCCCATTCATAATAGCAATAACAAGGCAAAATATTTAAGAATAAACTTAACAAGAAATTTGCAAAATTAATAGGGTGAAATATTTAAAACACTGTTGAAAGATAAGACTTGATCAAATGCAAGAACATTTCTGTTCTTAGGTGGGATATATCAACCTCATAATTATGCCAAATTGTCTAAAGTAAATAATATACTCTCAGTAGAAATATCAACAAAACAGTATTCTGGAGCTTGGTAACTTCATTTCTAAATTTGTAGAAAATAAACATGCTCGCCATCAGAGAAATGCAAATCAAAATCACAATGAGATACCATCTCACACCAGTTAGAATGGCAGTCATTAAAAAATCAGGAAACAACAGGTGTTGGAGAGGATGTGGAGAAATAGGAACACTTTTACACTGTTGGTGGGATTGTAAACTAGTTCAACCATTATGGAAAACAGTATGGCAATTCCTCAAGGATCTAGAACTAGATGTACCATATGACCCAGCCATCCCACTACTGGGTATATACCCAAAGGATTATAAATTATTCTACTACAAAGACACATGCACATGTATGTTTATTGCGGCACTATTCACAATAGCAAAGACTTGGAATCAACCCAAATGTCCATCAGTGACAGACTGGATTAAGAAAATGTGGCACATATACACCATGGAATACTATGCAGCCATAAAAAAGGATGAGTTTGCGTCCTTTGTAGGGACATGGATGCAGCTGGAAACCATCATTCTTAGCAAACTATCACAAGAAGAGAAAACCAAACACCGCATGTTCTCACTCATAGGTGGGAACTGAACAATGAGTTCACTTGGACTCGGGAAGGGGAACATCACACACTGGGGCCTATCATGGGGAGGGGGGAGGGGGGAGGGATTGCATTGGGGAGTTATACCTGATATAAATGATGAATTGATGGGTGCTGACGAGTTGATGGGTGCAGCACACCAACATGGCACAGGTATACATATGTAACAAACCTGCACGTTATGCACATGTACCCTAGAACTTAAAGTATAAAAATAAATAAATAAATAAATATACAAATCTGCAATGTCTATAAAATAAGTGGCGCCTCCTAGGATTGTGTTGTGCATAACATGCACGATTGTACACAGCATTCCTGCAACCCTTAACCCTTTATCACGGCGTCCAGTTTGTTTCATCCACAGCATTTATTGCCTGCTGAAATTATTTATTGCTCATTTATATCTTGTTCTTCAATGATTTTAGAAACTCTAGCACTGCTATATCCTCAGTATCCAAAACTGGTATTTCATTAAAGGTGCTCAAAATATATTTGTTAAATAAATGAATAAACGATAAAAAAAAGAAAAGAAAATAAACATGCTAGAATAGCTAGGAAACCCTCATAAAAGATAGACAATGAAGAGCAGATAATAAAATAAATATCCCTCATAATTAAAAGTATGGTGCTGGCATATGAAATAAATAGGCCAATAGATTAGAAAAGAAAATGTGGAAATAGCTATAAGGGAATTTGACATATGATTAAAAGTAGAATCTCAAATCACCAGTGGAAAAAAATGTAATTTTTCATAAGTGGTATGTGCACCTAGATTGCCTTTTGGCAAAAGATAACATTGGGTCCACACTCCACACCAGAATAAATTTCAAATGGATTAGAATTCATAATAAAAATGAAGCCATATATATATTAGAAAAAAATGGGTAAATTTCATTATAAGCTGAGTATGGAGGAAACTCAACTTTGACCCAAAATTTGGATATAAAGTTAAAAACAGAAGATGTATAAGTTTAACTACATAAGTTTATTTAAAAGTGGCTAATTCCAGGCCTGGGGAGAGAAAGGACACAATGATTCTGGCACATCTCATTGCAACAGAAGGCTAAGAATTGTACAGAGACTAACAGTGGCATTAAAAAGTCACAGGAACTGAGTTACATAGACTCCTATTGACCTAATTTGGGACTATTTGGCCACCAAAAAGGAAAGCCATGGTAGTGGATCATTACATATTGAAATTTTAAAAAGAATCCATAGTACATTTGTCAATACTAAGAAACTGACACTGGTACATTACTATGAACTTACAGAACTCTCTACATCTTTGCAATCATTCTGTAAATCTAAAATCATTTAATTTAAAACGAGAGAGAGAATTCATATATTGATCATGATAATGATGCGGTGGCGGAGTGGCGGGGGGGTGGTGTTCCAGAAGAATGCTAACTAAAAAGAAACGAGGAGAAAGAAGGATAGAATTAACAAATCACTATTTTATAACTCCAAAGTGAAGAAATTAATTCAGGCAAAGATGATCAATAAATGTTAGTACCATTTGGGGAAAGATCTTTGGTTAATAATGCATTCCCACGCCTCAGTCACACTCTAGGGATGTTCTCTTAATTACAAATTAATGAGATATCTTTACAATGAAGAGATCTGGGAACCCCACCTTATTCAAGGGACAAAGTTTAGCATCACCAATAACAGAACAAACTGGCTCTATGGACCTCCTGGTGTGATGCAATGAGAAGTAAATAGCCCTCTGTCACATTCTTCCAATAATATTTTAACTGAATCTAATCATGAGAAAACAAGCAAAGATGTCCAGAACGTGGCACATTTCACAGCACAAGTAACCTGAACCCCTAAAAGACATCAATGTCAGAAATGACCAAAGCGTAAGAAAGCTGGTAGACCATTCTAAAATTAAAGAGACCTAAGAGATATGATAAAATGGAATGCATTGCTTTATTTGGATTATCTTTTTTTTTTTTTGAGACGGAGTCTGGCTCTGTTGCCCAGGCTGGAGTGCAGTGGCCGGATCTCAGCTCACTGCAAGCTCCGCCTCCCAGGTTCCCGCCATTCTCCTGCCTCAGCTTCCCGAGTAGCTGGGACTACAGGCGCCCGCCACCTCGCCCGGCTAGTTTTTTGTATTGTTAGTAGAGACGGGGTTTCACCGTGTTAGCCAGGATGGTCTCGATCTCCTGACCTCATGATCCGCCCGTCTCAGCCTCCCAAAGTGCTGGGATTACAGGCTTGAGCCACCGCGCCCGGCCGATTATCTTATTAAAAAAGAATAATAACAAAACCACTGTGAAAGGATGTCTTGAAACAATTTGGATAATTTTGGGGGGCGGTGAGAGGGACAGGGTCTGGCTCTGTCAACCAGGCTGGAGTGCAGTGGTACAAACACAGCTCACTGCAGCCTCTGCCTCTAGGGCTCAAGCCATCCTCCCACCTCAGCCCCCCATGTAGCTGGGACTGCAGGCATATGCCACCACACTCAGCTAACTTTTTAATTTTTTGTCTCACTATTTTGTCCAGGCTGTTCTTGAACTTCTGGGCTCAAGTGATCCTCCTGCCTCAACCTCCCAAAGTACTGGCTCATTACAGGCATGAGCCACCATGCCTGGCAATTTGGAAAACCTTAATAAGGGTGGCATATTAAATTATATTGTTGAATCAATGATAAAGTGTCTGCATGTGAAATTGGTGTTAAGAGAATGTCCTTGTTCTCATAAGACACAGGCGAAAGTATTTGGAATGAGGTATCACGAAGTCTGCAGTTTATTTCCAATAGTTTCAGAAAAAAGTGTGTATGTATATACATACTGAAAGAGATAAAATTAATATGGCAAATGTCAATAACTCATAAGTCTAAGTGAAGTGTAAACATATGTTCAGTGTTGATATTTTAACTTTTTCTTGCTTTGAAATTTTCAAATTATTCATTTGAGGGTAAAAAAACCTGCTGGATGAAGAAGAAAGGTAGAATAGAAGAAGAAACTAGTTGTCAGATCTAATAAGTATCAGATACTGTATCTGTCATTTTCACAACTATTGTCTCATAAAAACCCCCATGATAAGCTTTTAAATAGATATTATTATTCTCATTTCTTTTTTTTTTAACAATTGAAGCTATAGTGGCCCAGAGACGCCACACAACATGCCTAAAATAATAGATTTTGGTACAGGTGGAGCCTGGATTCAAAACCACTTTTTTCAGGCATCCAGACTTTCTCTCTTCCATTTAATAATACTGGGGCCAAGGACCTTATGTGGGTAGCTCCAGACAAGGTTTCCACACTCAGCACAATAGTCACGAGCCCAGGATGGCTAGAGACTCTAAAGTTCTAAGAACCACAACCTTCTCCATTTGCAATTCGACCTCTGTCAAATAGCTGTTACAGTCGTGAGTTGCTTAACGGTAGGAATATGTTCTGAGAAATGTGTCTTCAGGTGATGTCATTGTTGTGTGAACATCACAGTATTCTTACATAAACCTAGATGCGATAGCCTACTACCCACCTAGGCTATATGGTATCGCTCATTGCTTCTAGGCTACAAAGCTGTGCAGCTTGTTACTGTACTGAATACTGTAGGTAACTGTAACACAATGGTAAGTATTTGTGTATCTGGACATATCTAAACATAGAAAAAGTAAAGTAAAAATACAGTCTAAAAGATAAAAAATGGTACACTTGTGTAACGCTCTTACCATGGATGGAGCTTGCAGGATGGAAGCTGTTCTGGGTGAGTCCGTGAGTGAGTGGTGAGTGAATGTGAAGGCCTAGGACATTACGGTGCACTACTATGTACTTTATAAAACTGCACACTTAGACTACGCTAAATTTATTTTAAAATGTTCTTAAATATTATTAAGGCTAATAAGTTAACATTAGCTTACGGTAACTTTATTATTTCATATAGTTTTAAGTTTTCAAGCTTTTTTAATCCTCTGTGATAACACTTAGCTTAAAACACAAACACATTGTACAGGTATACAAAAATATTTACTTTCTTTATATCCTTATTCTATAAGCATTTTTCTATTTTTACATTTCTTATTTCTTTTACTTTTTAAACTTTTTTGTTAAAAAACTAAGACACAGACACACACATTTAGCCTAGACCTGCACAGGGTTAGGATCATAATATCACTATCTTCCACCTCCACATCTTGTCCTACTGGAAGGTCTTCAGCGGCAATAACAGGTATGGAGCTGTTACCTCTGTGGTAATGATGCCTTCTTCTAGAATTCCCCCTGAAGGACTTACCTGAGACTGTTTTACAGTTAACTTTTTAAATATATAAGTAGAAGGAATACACTCTAAAATAATAATTAAAAAGTACGGTATAGCAAATACATAAGCCAGTAATATAGTTATTTCTTATTATCAAGTATTCTATACTGTCCATAATTCTATGTGCTGGACTTAGATGACTGGCAATGCAGGAGGTTTACTTTTACCAGCATCACCACTAACTGGTGAGTAATGCTTTTTACTTACACCAGCAACACCACTAACTGGTGAGTGATGCTTTGCACGACAATGTTACAATGGCTACAATGTCATTAGGCCATAGAAAGTTTTCAACTCCATTGCAATTGTATGAGACCATGGGTCATATATGTGGTCCATCATTGGCCAGAATGTCATTATTTGGTGTATAGCTGTATATTGTCATGCTACTGCTTCAAAAGGAAAAGCTGCAATACCACCAAACTCATAGAGTGAAACTAAGTTAAAACACTGCTTCAAATAACTGAAAATACTTCAGCTTTTCGATCCTAAACTAAAGGTAATCCAAATGCCTCGAATGTTTCTCATCATATGGTTTAAGGAATCCTAAATATCTATTTAGATATTGTTTTTAATATTCTTTTTATTGAGATATGGTGCACATACCATCAAATTCATCCCTTTATAGTATACAATTCAATGGCTTTTAGCATATTCACAGAATTGTACAACCATCACTTACAATAAAATTTTAGAACATTTTCATCATCCCAAAAAGTTGCTTCCCATTTCCTCTCAAACCCCTCCATACCCTGGTAACGGCTAACCTACTATCCGTCTCTATGATTACCATTTCCCTATTCTGGACATTTCAGATAAATGGAATTGTGCAATATGTGACTAACTTATTTCACTTAGGATCATGTTTTCAAGGTTCTCCCATGTTCTAGCATGTATTAGTATTTCTTTTTATTGTTGAATAATATTTCCTGTTTGAATATACCGTATTTGTTTATCCATTCATCAGCTGATGAACATTCGGATTGTTTCCACTTGAGGGTTATTATGAATAATGCTGTTATGAGTAAGCAGCCATGTACAAGTTTGTATGTGTATGTAGGTGTATTATTCTCTTGGGCGTATATCTAGAAGTGGGATTGTTGGGTCTTATGATAATTCTGAATTTAACTTTTTGAAGAACTGTCAAACTCTTTTCCACACTGATGCTACCATTTTACATTTCCACAAGCAATGCGTGAGGTCTCAATTTCTCTACATCCTTGCCGACACTTGGTGATTATAGTCATCTTAGTGGCTGTTTGGTTCCATCCATCCAACTGGGTGTGATGCAGTATCTCATTATGGTTTTGATTTGCATTTCCCTAGTGACTAATGATGTGCATTTTTTCATGTTCTTATTGGCCATATGGATGACATCTTTAGAAAAATGTATATTGAAGTTTTTTCCCATTTTAAATTTGGGTTGACTTTATTATTATTTTTACTTTAAGTGGCCTATAATTTGTCTCAATTCTGCTGCCTACAATGCATATAATTATGGGCAAATTACATAAATTCTTGACACCTCAAAATGAGATCATATTATCAATATCATAGAGTTTTTATTGAGGGTTAAGTGCATATAATGCATTTATGGCTGGGCACTGTGACTCACGACTATAATCCCAGCACTTTGGGAGGCCAAGGCAGGCAGATCACTTGAGGTCAGGAGTTCAAGACCGGCCTGGCTAACATGGCAAAACTCCATCTCTACTAAAAACACAAAAATTAGCCAGGTGTGGTGGCGTGCACCTGTAATCCCAGCTACTCAGGAGGCTGAGGCAGGAGAATCACTTGAACCTGGGAGGCACAGGTTGCAATGGGCCGAGATTGTGCCACTGCATTCTAGCCTGGGCAACAGAGCAAGATTTCATCTCAAAAAAAAAGCATATATTACAGTGACTGAAGCATTGTAAGTGTTCAGAAAATGAGACTCAAATCTGAAAGGACTCATTGATTGTATAAAGTCACCATGGTGCAATTAGGATTCTGCAGTTGGGGATTTGAGATAGCATTTACGGAAATAAAAGATAATAACTGTGCTCAAAGTCCTGTCAAAAAGAGTTATGAAATATTTATATATCTTCAATAAGGATATTATTAAATATCCCCAGAAGACACATTGAGTTTTGCTACAATTACATAAATACAATGAAAACTATAATACTGTAACTAGATAGGAAGGTTTACAAAAAAAATTTAAAAACAAGATAAGTTTAAATAATAAACTAATTACTTGACATGCATGATTACAAGGTTGTTGTATGTTTTTATATGCATTTTACATGGTTTTGTGCTCAACAGCTGTGACTGGGGAAGAATGATTAAACATTTTTCTTTAGCAGAACTAAATAGTTTCTCTATTAAGAAGTAAAATATCTTAGGAGGTTTTATTTACTTCTTGGAAAAGATTTTGAAACCAAAGCCTCCATTCATTTTTCAAAGGATTAAACCAATCCTGCAAATGTAGCCCAGCTGTGGATTTGGTAACAGTGAGCAAAGTAGGCCAAGTGGAGAGTACTGTATTTGTTTTTCACAGAATCTCCTTAAATTGATTGATTGCCTATAGCTCTCTGTGCTAGTTGTCTGTTCAATGGAAGTGTTGCTAAGCAAGCTGGATTAAGGTGGCTTAATTGACTGGTATTTCAAGAAACGGTCCACAGAGAAGAGTTAACTCCATATGCCATTTCAAAGTTCAGTTGGACCAGGTGGCACCACTTAGTGAGTGAAGCTGTATACAAGACATCAAAGGGGGAAAGGACAGTCAGTGTAGGGAGCCCCTGAACAAAGAGCAGATGACAGTTTTGCTGAGACTTTATTGGACCTTTTTAGAAATTATAAGGACATTGTATCACCAGGTCGTTATATTTTAACCCTCTTAGTTTTATATATAAAATTTAAAAGAAGCATTTTACATGAATTAAGATCGTCCAAATATAAGTCAGGAAATAAAATCGGCTTAAATTTAGAACATGGCTATGACATAATTTTTCTTTGCTCTATCTCTGCATAAAAGAATCAGAGGGCACCTTCTGTAACACAGGCCCTGACTCTCTTCCTTCTGATGAACCTCACACTGTAACACAAGGGAGAATCCCAGAGGACAAGATTCTAATGAAGCACAGACCAAATCAGTTCTCTCCACCATTAACTGCAAACAATAAAGGTAGAAGGTGGCTTAATCAGCCTCTGGGCTAAATGCAAATTATGTTCCTTCTCTTTCAGATCAATGTCATAAAGAGAGAATGCTGTTACTCATTTAGCCTCATGCAATCTCTGTCATTGAAAGGAAGAAAACATGATTATGTTCATCTACCAGGTTAAAAAATGACGTGCAAAAAAAATTAAATGCCTGACCTAATGTCATGAAGTAAATCAGTGTGACAAATCTCTTAGATGTTCTGACTCTTAAGCCAGGTTTCTTTTTAATACAACATGCTCTGTTTTCTAACATATATTATCTGGAGCTAAGTTGTTTTAAACATTTGGTTAGAAAAACTAGAATTCAAAGGTAAGTGTTCTTTCCACTTTTGCTTCTCTTGACATCAGTATATTAGAAGTATCAGTGGATTAGAAATAGTTCTAGCTCCGTCTCTAACTAGCAGTGGGAAGTGAGCTCATCACCTGAATGTGAGCCCTGCTCACACAGTTCTCATCATTTAGTTATTTGACTAAACCCACTTAGAATTAAGGGTCATGAGTTTTCCAGACAAATGACCTGGATCAGCTGTGACCACTGCAGCTTGTAACCACTGAAAAGCTAAAAACTACTTGGCCCTAAGGTCAAGTTCTTTAACCTCAGCTAAGAATGCCAAGTCTTTGCTGAGCAATGCTGTTCAGCAGAGACTGCAGAAGAGGACCGCTCTATGCACCCTAGATCTATCTTACTTTACATCTTCCATTTTATTTTATTGTAAAAGTTCTTCAGTTTAATCATCTTCCCTTTAGAAAAGGGCCCCTTTAACACCTGCAATCATTCCTTTCAATTACCATGTTTGGTCTTCAAAAAGAGAGCACTTCAATTTCATGGTCAAACACAGGATGCAATTTTATACTTGAAAATAATGGCAAGAGCTAGACTGGGACGTGGAGGCAGATGACATTTTAGCTACCAATGACCTAGCATGTTACTGACTGAACAACAGCATCTGAAATATCCCCCAGAGTTTCTAGGAAATTTTAGAACTAGATATATATTTTGGAACTCCAGATTAATATATTAAAACAATTATTATCTGACAGACACAACAAATTAGTACTTGGACTTCAGAACAAATGCTGTTGGCAGCAATTATTAAAACAGTAACCAGTGCTGTTGATCTGGCCGCTGCTTCCTTCCCTTCCTAAAGTTTTGATGAAACATATCCTTTTTGATGTCACAGGACTAACAAAGATCTTGAAGTTGAACTGATGCCCACTGGCATACTGAAGACTGGCATTCTCTCTTCTAAAGGATCAGCATGAAGTCTTGACAATAAAATAGAAAGGGATGCATTGAAATTAAAGTTTGTAATTTAAAAACAGTTTACTATTTTTGAATGCTCAAATCTTAAAATGATAAAATGCAGTCCTTTATTTCTAAAAGTGCCTCTTCAGGAGTGACTCCTCTTAATCTGAGGATGAAGAGGGGTCCCAGCATCACCCAGAAGGCTTTGTCCCTGGGTCATGAGCGCCAGCCCAGGGGCAGAGCCTCGTGTCTCAAAGACAGGGTGAGTGACCCCGCTGTGGTAAGTGTCCCCTCACCTCCTTGAGGAGGACTGTGCTTTCATGATTGATTTTTCACATTTCTCCTTTACATTCCACTCTATATTTCCAATAGAGCAGTTCTACTCATAACAGCAAGCTCTAAATGCACATTTTAAAAATCTGATTCACTAAATGATTAACTGGGTTTCATTTCCTATTTTGTATCACAGTCCGAAATGTCTAGGTTTTAGAAGGCTACAAACTCCATTATGATTATTCATTTTCAAGCTATTATACAAACAACAGAAACAACAAATCTAGGTCAAAAGCACCTAGAAGCATGCTTTGAAGCACCCATGTGTGCACAGAACCATCCACAGAGTGGTACAGCTGGTTGAAAACCAGAACCAAAGCAAAATTAACCTGATCCTATCCCATCTAACTGTGTGAACAGCCTCTCAGCCAATCACCCTGTAAAAACTGGCATGGGTGTCAGAAAAAGGCATCTGCTAAATAACTAACAAACATTTGGCTTTTATTGCTTGGCTAGTTGAGTGAACGTGGCAGACACCAAACCGTGTGCCTGGAATTTTAGAAATCAGAGTAGTGGCATTTATTAACCAGAATGACTGGAAATCTAGAGGAAATGCTGCCAATAATACAAAGCACTTTCACAGATAGATTTTGCCATAAAAATGCTCAATTGTTCAACAATGTTAATTACCTACAGCCAAAACTAAAGCCGAAATGGATAAGATGACCTGCTGATTCATAGGGTGAGTCACAACAGAGACATGCAACTCTTAGTTCCCTCCTAGGCAAATCTAACAACCAAGTCTAATTTAATTGTGAAAATGCAGTCTAGTTCATTTGAGGAAACAAGCTTCTTTCTTAAGAGAACCAGTGACTGATTTTCCAAGTTTAGCATCAGAAGGAGAACTCTCATTTATATGTGGGCAGTTATATTTTCTGTTGTACACATATATATGCATATATGTATGTACACACTCACATATACATATTTATTCATTAATCCAACAAATATTTATTACATGGGAGATACCATTTTAGCTCCCAGAGTTACAAAACAGAATAAAACAAAGTCCCTATCCCTCGAAGCTGACACTCGTGAAAAGAGAAATTGAGTAAACAAATACCTAAGTCTACCACACATCAGATGGTAATATGTTCCAAGGCAGGGAGAAAATCAAGGCAGGGAGAGGGGAGAGGAGAATGGGGAGTACCTGGGGAAGGTGGGTTGCTAATTCATGCGGTATCCAAGGAAGGCCTCCCCAAGGTAGCATGGGAGCAGAAACCTGGAAGAAGTGAGGGTGAGATACGCACAGAATTCTAGAGGAAGTGGGCTTCAGGCAGTAGGAACAGCCAGTGCAAAGCCCTGAGGCACGAGCACAATTGGTGTGTTGCAGAACAGCAGTGGCCCCATAGCTGGGATAAGTGAGGTGGGAAGAGTGGCAGAAGAAGCATCTACATGAATGCATTTGTAGGATCTATCGTTTTGATTGGTTAAGTTCTCTTTTTTTCTTTTCTCCCATTTCTTCCCTTCTCCATTTCGTCTCCATCATTCTCCAGTGAAGCTCCTATTACTAATTCAGAATATATCTTTCCAAAATATTCTCTTTGCTTATATGATTATATTGAGACACATATTCAGACACATAAAAGTTGTATTCTGCTTTGTTGCACAAAAATGATATCATATTTTTCATATTTTTCTCCATGTTGTATTTCTAATTTAACTACATCAGTCATATTTTCCATATATCTAAGTGAGATGGTAGTTTTAATTTATTATTTTCCAAGACCATGTAAAACTTCATGAATTCAAGATATTCTATTTTACACAGCACTTCTCCTATTGATGGACACTGTTTCTTTCTAGTTACATTTCCTTACAAGATTTATATCATTTCTTTTCACTTAAATATTTAATTCATCTGGAAGTATTTCTTTTCACTTAAGTATTTAATACATCTGGAATTAATTTTTCTATGTAGAGTAAGATAGGGGTTCAATTTTATTACCTTACCAATGGCAGACTGCTGTACCAGCACCACTTATCAAATAAATACCAAATGTTATGTTTTCTCTTCTTGCATGCTGTTGAATTTTCACAACTAAATTAGACTTGGTTGTTAGATTTGCCTAGGAGGGAATTTTCTGGCCCTCGGTTCTATTCCACTGTGCTATTTTCCATGCTGTCTTTATAGTGTTGTAATATTTGGTAAAATCAAAATATCTTAAAATCAAAATTCCTTAGTCGTCTTTTTTTCCTACTTTCTTATTCTTTAAACATGTGTCCTTCCTTATGAATTTTAAGATAATTTTCTCCAACTCCATTAAGTTTTTCCATTAAAAAGCTAATTGTAATTTAAATTCACAGATAAGTTTTTGGAGAACTGACATTTAAGTTACCTTAGTTTTCCCAACCCTAGAACATGCTGCATGTTTCCGTGGGCTCAGCTCATTCCTATTCCTCCTAACTTAGCAGGCATAGTGGCTTTCTTGTCAAATTTGTCTCCATTTGTAGAGATTTCTTTTCACTTTTGGAATAAAACATTTCATCTTACATTTTTGTTTCCAAATCTTAATCATTATTGAAGTGAAAACTCCTGGTTTTATGTAAGTATTATATATCTATTCATTTTACTACATTTTATTTATTTATTTATTTTTAAAGACAGCCTCCGTCCGTCGCCCAGACTGGAGTGCAAAGGTGTGATCTCAGCTCAGAGCAACCTCTGACTACCACCTTCTGGGTTCAAGAGATTCCTTTGCCTCAGCCTTGGGAGTAGCTGGGATTACAAGCACACGCAACCACCCCTGGCTAATTTTTGTATTTTCAGTAGAGACAGATTCTTCTACATTGGTTGCCCAGACTGGTCTCAAACTCCTGACCTAAGTAATCTGCCCCCCTGGGCCTCCCAAAGTGCTGGGATTGGCTGGGCCCGTTGGCTCACACTTATAATCCCGGCTACTCTGAAAACTGAGGCATTAGAATCACTTGAGCCTAGGAGGCAGAGGTTGCAGTGAGCCAAGCTCAGGCCACTGCACTCCAGCCTTGGTGATGGAGTGAGACTCCATCTCAAAAAAGGCCGAACACAGTGGCTCACTCCTGTAATCCCAGCACTTTGGGAGGCTGGGGCAAGTGTATCACCTGAGGTCAGGAGTTTGAGACCAGCCTAGTCAACATAGTGAAACCCCATGTCCACTAAAAACAAAAAATTAGCTGGGAATGGTGGCGGGCACCTGTAATCCCAGCTCCTCAGGAGGCTAAGGCAGGAGAATCACTTGAACCCAGGAAGCAGAGGTTGCAGTGAGCCAAAATCACACCATTGTACTCTAGCCTGGGCAACAAGAGCGAAACTCTGTCTCAAAAAAAATAAAATAAAAAAAGAGACCAAAATGCTAGGATTACAGGCATAAGCCTCCCCACTCAAAATTAGAACTATTAATTTTAATAGCTCTAAATTTCTCAAGTTTTCCTCATATACAAATATAATCTCAGCAAAAATGGAAATAGTTATGTTTCTAATGTTCCAATGATTTTTCTAATTATTTCACTCACGTTTCTTATTTTATTTGCTGGAATTGCCAAGCAATGTTAAATATTAATGGTGATTATCTGTAATCCTTCTCTATTTTCTGACTTTAAAAGAATTTTTGCTTTGAAGTCTAGAATATTGACTGTTAGTTTTTCTGGAAAATATTCTTTAATATGTTTAAGTAATCACGCATGATTAATTTTTTATTTTGTCCTTTTTATAGAAATGGCTGTTAATATTTTCAATGAATAGTGTCTCAATATATTCATAAAGTTTTCAACCATTAATCTTTATGTAGAAGGATATATTGATAGTGACAGTGGTGGTTCACCTGTTATCTCGGCTACTTAGGAGGCTGAGGCAGGATGATTCCTTGAGCTCAAGTCTTCTAGCCTGGGCAAAATAGCAAGACTCCTGCCTCATATATATGTGTATTGTGTGTGTGTGTGTGTATATCTTAACTCAAGATATTATTAATTTAATATTTTATTAAGATATTAATTTAAGATAAATTAAGATATATATCTTAATATATAAGATATATATTCTAGGATGATATAGATATATATGTGTGTATGATGTGTATATACACACACATATATGTATCTTCCTAGAATAAACCATACTTGGATTTCGAATATTATACAGTTGGTAATTTGGGGATTCTGCTTCCACATCTTTTATTTTCAATTTTTAGTATTTATATTCATCTATAAGTTGGTTTATTATTACTGTTTTTCAATGTCTTTATCAGGTTTGGATACTAAAATTAGGCTAGATGATTTTCATTTTTTCTATAATCTTGAATTATTTACAAATATTAGAGTTCTTTATGGTTAGACCAATTTCAAATTTAAGCCTATCTAATCCTAGTGCTTTTTAAAATGATAGAATATTAGTCATCTTTCTAATCACTTATTTGGTAACCTACGTTTTGGATTTTTTGATTCAGTTCTGAAAAATTGTATTTGCTTTATAATCATCTAATTTTAGTATATAATTTGATGTAGTAGAGTTGAATTCATTACTGTATAATCTCACTTATATGTGAAAAATGCTTACAATGTTTTTGGTCTTTTGTCATTTTTCCCTCCTCATTCTTGACACTTTAAATTTTTGTTCTTACCTTTTTTATCGAGTCAGACTTATGAGTGGTTCATCTATTTATTTTTTTTCCAAAAACCTGCTTTTTTTTACTTTCCAGTCAACTAATTTCAGCTTTTATCTTTATTAATTTCCTCTTCCTAGTTTATTTTGATTTATTCTGTTAGTGATGTGTTTTGAAATTATTAGAATAACTATAAAATTCTCCCATTTTTCTTTATTCTTTAGTTACAATTATTTATTAATATAATTTTCTTTGTGTAGAGCTTTTATTATTCCATAGATATTTTTCTGTATTCAAATTGAGGTGGTGAAAGAACAGGCAACAGAAGCAAAAATACACAAATGGGATTGTAAAATCTTCCACACAGCAAAGTAAACGATTAATAGACTGAAGAGACAACCCAGAGATTGGGAGAAAATATTTGCAAACCATATATCTGATAAGGGACTAATATCCAAAATATATGAGGAACTCAACTCAACAGCAAGAAAACAAATAACCCAATCAAAAAATGGGCAAAGGACCCGAATAGATACTTCTCAAAAGAAGACATGTAATGGACCAACAGATATATGAAAAAATGCTCATCACTACAAGAAAATGCAACGCAAAACTGTACATGTCAAGATGAATGATTGTTATCCAAAAGACAAAACATAACAAGTATTGGCAAGGGTGTGGAGAAAAGGGAATCCTTGTGCATTGTTGGTGGGAATGTAAATTGATGCAGCCATTAAGAAAAACAGTAGGGAGGTTCCTCAAAAAAAAAAATATATATATATATATATAATTACCATATAATCTAACAATACCACTCCTGGGTATATATCCAAAGTAATTGAAATCAGTATGTCAAAGAGGTGTTTGCACTCCAACATACTGCAGCATTATTCACAATAGTCAAGATACAGAAGCAACCTAGCTGTCCATTTTCAGATGAATGGATAATGAAAATATATATGTACACAACAGAATACTATTCATACTATTAGACCTTTAAAAGAAAGGAAATTCTGTCATTCATAACAACATTAATGAACTCAAAGAACATTATGTTAAGTGAAATAAGCCAAGCATGGAAAGACAAATACTGCATAATCTCACATATATATGGAATCTAAGAAAGTTGAACTCATAAAAGTAGAAGAGGAGAATGGTGGTTTTCAGAGGCTGGGGAAGGGGAATGGATGGGAAAAGGGGAGATGTGGATCAAAGGGTACAAAGTTTCAGTTAGGTGGAATAAGCCTCAGTGATCTATTGCACAGAATGATGACTATAGCAAATAATGATATATTAGATACTTCAAAATTGCTAAGAGAGTAGATTTTAAATGTTCTCACCACAAAAATGAAAATTGAGAGGCAATGTATGTTAATTAGCATTATTTAATCATTCCACATTGTAAACATGTAGCAAAATATCACGTTGTACCCCACAAATATATACAATTTATGCTTGTCAATTTAAAATAAAATTTTATAAAACTTCTTAAAAATTGAGATAAATTTTACATATAGTGAATGCCAAGATAGTAAGTGTTCAGTTCGATAAGTTTTGACAATTATAGACACCTATGTAACCCGACCCAAAATAAGCATAGAGCATTTAAGCCCCACAAGCGTTCTCCATGTCCTTTCTAGCCAATCCTTCACTCCACGTCACCAAGTGCAAACGACGCATGATTTTTTTTTTTTTTTTACTCCTTAGCTAATCTGGGTTTTTGTCTCGCAACCAGGAAGAATTAGGCATGTGGACATATTGAAGGGTGAGGAGGGCCAGAATGTGTTAAGCAAAAAGAAAGCTCTTGGCAAAGAAAGGGGGTCCTATAAGCAGGTTTCCACCTCCCAAATTGAATACCAGAGCCATCACACATGAGTTGAAGAGGCCAGGCTCCTCCCCTGCATAATACATGAATTCCTGGTGGTTCCACCCCATTCCCCCAGTGCATGTGGATCTCCAGTCTGCTGTGGACATGCCCAGGAAAGCCCCCTGTGCAGGTTCCCTTATCTGCACAAAACATCTGGTGTAAATATTTGTGGAGAAGGTTGAAGGTTCTCCAGGGACTCTTCCCTATCTGCCTAGGCCCTTGTCTGTCTCTTGCCTCTATCACAACCACTGCTCTCATTTTTGTCACTGTAAATTAATGTTACCTGTTCTATGAATTTGTATAAATATGTTCACACAGAACACATTTTTTTCTGGCTCCTTTTGCTCAATATCATGTTCTTGAGATTCGTTAGTGTCAAGACTTCTCAGCCTTTATTGATGAGTACTGTTCCATTGTATGAATAGACCTCAATTTGTTTATCCATTATCCTATTGATAGTTATTTGGGTTATTTCCAGTTTGGGGCTATAATGAATAAGGCTGCTATAAAAATTTTTCAAACAAGTCTTTTTGTACACATGAATGTGTATTACTCTTGAGTAAA
The DNA here is from genome assembly GCF_002776525.5 of Piliocolobus tephrosceles. Taxonomy (NCBI): domain Eukaryota; kingdom Metazoa; phylum Chordata; class Mammalia; order Primates; family Cercopithecidae; genus Piliocolobus; species Piliocolobus tephrosceles. The sequence goes on from NC_045440.1 coordinate 54,179,084, forward strand.
TACTTATGTTAGTGGAATTTCTGGGTCATGGCTTAGATTATGTTTAATTTGATAAGAAAATGTCAAAACAATTCCCTAAAGTGTTTGGACCTTTTTACAATGTCCAAGAGTACCCGCAATTGAGAGTACCCACAATTAGTGCTATCAATCTTTTTTATTTTAGCTACTCTAGCTGATGTGGAATTTTATCTCATTATTGTACTGATTTACAGTTCCTTGAAGACTAATTGTGTTGAGCATGTTCCCTTGTATTTATTGGACATTCATTTTTTTGTAAAGTGTGTGTTCATATCTTTTGAATGTCAATTAACTATATGTTATAGATCTAATCTACAACTTTCTATTCTCCACCACTGAACTGCGTGTCTCTCCCTACACAAATATCGACTAGTGTAGCTTCAAAGTAAATATTGAAATCATGCAGTAAGAGTCCTCCAACTTTGTTCTTTTTTAGAATTATTTTGGCTGTTCAAGATCCTTTGCATTTCCATAAAACACTTCAGCATGAGCTTACCGATTTATTCATAAATGTCTGCTACGATTTTATAGAGACTGAGTTGAATCTATAAATCAATTTAGGAAGCATGGATATACTAATATATCGAAACTGTCAATCATAAATATGGTAGTATATCTCTATTTGTTTAAATTTTTAATGTATCTTGGCAATGTTTTTCAGTTTTAAAAATAGAGATCTCACATTTTATTTATATTTATTCCTAAATATTCCTAATATGTTTGTAAGGTGTCAGGTTTTTTCAAATTATTTTGGACATCTATTGAAATTATCATATGGAAAGTAAGTGGTGAATTACATTGATTGATTTTCATACATTTAATCAATCTTACATTCCTGAGATAAATCCCTCTTGTCATGATATATCACCCTTTTTATCTCTTGCTGTATTTGATTTGCTAATATCATATGGATAATGCTAATTTTTATTTCCTAATATTATAGGGACATTGTTATGTAATTTTCATTTCTTATACCTTTGTCAGTTTGGGGTATTGAGGGTATACTAGCCTCATAAAATACATTTGGAAGGTTTCCTTTCTCCTTCATTTTCTGAAAGGGTATGTGTAATATTAGTATTATTTGTTCCTTCGTAGAACACAGCCCGAAGCCATCTGAGCCCTGAATTTTCTTTGTGGATAGAGTTCTCATTATAAATACAATTTCTTTCATAAATTCGGGCTTTTTAAATTTTCTGTTACTTCATAGTCAGTTTTGCTAAGCTGTGTTTTTTAAGGAGTTTATCCACTTTAGTCAATAAAGTAACTGGCATAAAGTTATTAGTAGCAGTTTAATTGTATCTTCTTTTTTACTATTGATGTTGGTAATGTGTTACTATTTTCTTGTCAGGTGCCTGACATTCCCCTGGGCAGCATTGAGGCAGTCTTGACACTCCAAATGAAACACTGCATGACTTTGCCACCATATGAAGTCGTGAAGTCACCAGAGATGCTCACAGTTCCCTGGCCGGTGGAGAATGACTATCCATGACTATTTCTATAACAGAAGACAGCACCATGCAGCCAACTGCTTTCCCAGGTCTCTGATACCCTGCATGCTAACAGCACAATTGAGCAAATATTTGAGTGATATGAGTAAGTTACACTTGAATGGGAAGGCTGTCAGAACTTGGTGAAGTGGAGAGTTTGAGAAGTCTTCCCTTATTAGGAAAACAAAAACAAAAAAAACACAAAAAAACACTCTCATGTTTTATGGGGAGAGACTGCCTGCAACCAAAGGCTAACAGGCTGGAGGTTCAAAACCAAGAGGATGAGTTAACAGAAATCCAAACTTGGATAGGGTTGGATGGCCAATCCCTCCCACCTGCTCCCTTCCATGCTCTAAGGAGTATGGAATAGACACAGAAGCCAAATAGGAAATAATAGTAATGGCCAGAGAACTACTAAATTACAGTTTCTGATAAAGCTTGTTTGAAAGATAGAACACAAGCCTGAAGCTAAAACAGGGCTTCCAATCTCTTCCTCTTTGAATTTCAGGCCTACCTCCAGGGCTCTGAACCAGAGGTGTCTGGTTGTTGAAGGGCAGGGAGATGCTGGAAAATGCAGCACTGGGCCCTGAGGAGGCCCAAGATGGAGCAGGAGGAGAACCCTGTGTATCACAAGGATCCTGCTGGAAGCAGGAGTCTTGTGGCCCCTGGATGCACACACATTCAGGAGGAAGCCAGGAAAAGAGACTGGTGCACGTTGCCTTTTTCATATACTTTGTAGGCAACAAATGCAAAAATTGAGCTAGCCAGTTAGCAGCTTCTTTACAATGAAAGCAGTAAGATCATCTGTGCCTGAGGGTAAGGTCATTAGGGAGCAAAACTAAAAATGCTTACTCTAAAACTGCCCCCATCTGCACCATGACACTCACACCCAGGAGAGGAGCAAAATTTCTACTTTCTTCAGGGAAATGTGAAGACAGAGGATGTTTACCCCTGAATACCAACTCTGTGCACAAAACCAGCGTGTGAAGTCCAGAAGCACAGCAGCCATTCAACCGGCAAGTGTCAGTGGGCTCCTCCGTAAAACAGGAGCTAAGAGCAGGACAATGGAGGCCCCTGCTCCAACTCACAGCTGAGCACCTTTCATGCACCACGTGCTGAAGCAGCCCCAACGATCTCTGAAACTAAGTGAAACCACCTTTGCAAAATTATAACTGAGGAAATCATGACAGTGAAAGAAATCAGACCTAACTGACTCCATCTTGCTTCTAACCTTTAAGCTGTCCTTGTTCATTCCTGGGCATAGGCTGAACTAACTTTGGGAGGGAATTCAGTTCATGGTTTGACTCTAAAACAAAATTGATAACAGCCCTTTCCTGAAAAGACCCCCTACTTGCCAGGGGACCAGTCTGCCTGTGCAGGACTAACAAATTAGCTACAAGATTGTCTGGGTGAAGGGGAAAAGGACAAGATGGAGGAAGGTGAACAGAAAAGATGCAGCCCCTACTACTTCTGGGTTCTTCATCATCCAACTTACCCCCGCGCGGGAAAATGCAGCCTGCGCCCGGGAGAAAAGCAGACCAACTGAGCAGGCGCCAGGTGACATCAATTTGAGGAAACCGAAACTTACTACGGAGACGCCCCTGGCACGCCCTTATCCCACCCACTGCCCTCCCATTTCCAAACCCAGGACATAAAAGTCGCTGCCGGCAGGCGCCGGCTTGAACTTCCCCGGCCCCATTGCTTGTGGACTGAGGAACCTTGCCGGAGAGTGCCGTGCGACTTCCCTGGCCCCACTTAGAGGACTGGTGAACCTCGCCCAAGAGCCTTGACCTGCTGGTCAATAAAGTTCTTTCTTTCCTACCACTTGCCTCCAGCGCCTAACTCTTTCCTGGCCAAAGGAATTAGATAAATCAAAGATTAGAAATTACAGATTTGGCATCATGCAGCATCTGGCTCCAAGAGTCTGAACCTCCCCAAATTGCTCCTGGGGATAACAGCATTATTGTAAAATCTAAAATCAGTGCTTGAGATATTTTGCAGACCCTGCATTTGATAGATCAGCTGACACTGCCCAGAACAGTAATCTGGCTCACCTAGTTCTGCCATCCCACCCAGGAACAGAAGACAGCAAGAGAAACTCACTTCCACCACCTATGATTACATCTCCAAACTGACAAATCAGCACTCCCCAATTTCGAAGCCCCTACCCACCAAATTATGTTCAAAAACTCTGATACCTGAATGCCTGGGGAGACTGATTTGAGTAATAATAAAACTCCAGTCTCACACACAGCCAGTTCTGTGTGAATTACTCTTTCTCCATTGCAATTCTCCTGTCTGGATAAATTGGCTCTGTTGAGGCAGTAGGCAAGGTGAACCCAATGGGCGGTTACATAATGAAGCTCAATAATTCCCTCAGAAATTATGAATAAAATAGTAAAGACACCAAAAACCTTTTTAGGAAGGCTTTTATTCCCTGTAACAGTAGAAAGAATCACACAGTCTTGCAAACTGGACAAGGGAGAGTTCCTGAGAATAAAATGGAAAGGTCAATCCCATTGACCATGGCAATTTGCTGAATGATTTGGAAACTGGGTGATACGATAGAAGAGAGCAGGATTGAAACAAATAATGGGCTACAGTTGGGTTCTGATTCCACTTTAGCTTAATGTACAGCCTCATCCCTTGTTTTTCTGGAGATTCTTTTTCTGCTTCACTGATTTATGTTTACATTAAAATCAAATGGTGCCATGTTTCTGAAATCACATTGTCCCTACATGGTCATCACAATGAGTCTGTAATGTGACTGAAAGACAGCCATGGATACAGGTAGAGGATATCTAACTAGGATTGCTTAAATGTGAAGACTCAGAAATCTAGGAAGAAGGTAAACTGCAACAGGAGGCTGCAGGTCATGCCATCTATGGAGGCACAGGTCCCAGGAACCAGAATTTGCTTTGGGAAGTAAAGGTATGGATGACCATACCCTTGTGGGCTGGGGATCTCACCAAAAGGAGAGGCTCTCCAGTTGCCTTTGCCATTCATGTGCAGGGCAGGGTCATATTCCCATCCACCTCCCTTCACTGCTGCCCCAGCCTGGCTGTTCTAGAGACTCTGACTTAGCTTAGGCTGCTATAACAAATCCATAAGCTGGCTGGCTTACATTTATTTCCCAAGTTCTTGAAGCTAGAAATTCAAGATTGGGGTGCCAGTGGTTGGGTTCCAGTGAGGACCTCTTCCTGGCTCACAGATGGCTGCCTTCTTGTGTCTTCACATCATGAAGAGCAGAGAGAGAGGAAGCAAGCTCTCTCAGGTCTCTTCTGATAAGGGCACTCATCCCATCATGAGGGCTTCAGGCCCATTAGTCAATCACCTCCCAAATACCCCAGCACCTACCGCTATTACACTGAGGGTGAGGATTCCAATGTATAAATTGGGGGGAGGACACAAACATTTGGTCCATAAGACAGGCAGTCTAGGATGTGTAAATAATGTGAACATTTCTTAGTGTTTACTGGGAGACTGGGTGAAGCAAAGCTCGATTTTTGAGGCTTACTATTTCTCAGTAGACCTAAACTTCAGGCTGGCCTGAGATCTACCTCAGTGGTAGTGAATGAAAAGCAGAGAGATCCTATTAGTTCACAGGTATAGTCTGAATCTTACTTGCGAGCTCATCAGGCATTCAATTCGGTCACTCAACAACTACTTAATGAGCAAGGCCCAGGTGCAACCACTGCATTGAGTACCCATGACAGACTTGGTGGCTTGCCAGGGAGGGAAGGAAAGGAGGTATCTGTAACATATTTATCCCTTCTGCTAGGGAATTTGGAGATTGTGTGTTGGAAATATAACCTTATTCAGAATGGCCAAACAAGCTTGTATATATTTACTGATTTTATTTAATACTTAACTTTGAATATCTAGAAGCTTGGAGGAAAAAAGTTTAGATGTTGAAAAGGTAGGCCAGGATCAAAGTATAGATACATTCTTAGGACTGCTGGAGAAAATCCAAGAAATTCTTTTTCCAGGTTATTCATTTGACATCATAATTTCATGTCTTTTCTATGTCTGACATTGTTGCTAACCATGGGAAATGCGTGGTACGTATTAACTGCATAATGCCCAGTGGAGTGTCTGGCACACAGCAAAGAAGATATACTGTTAGTAATTAGCACTATTTTTGCACCTATTATAGGCCAAATAACTATTTTCATTGGTCAATATTTAAAACCATTCAGTTCCTACCACCAGGAAAAGAAACTAACTTCTCTCCCAGGCAATATTCTAGGATAGGCTGCCAGTTGGACTAAGGAAGCCACTCCTGCAGAACCCTGGGAGATCTCACACTGAATTTCTTTTTTTCTCCACTACTCAGCTATAAGGTCTGATCAAAATACATGATCGCCTTTGAGACCTAATTCCCTCATATTACAGGAGCTGAAAAGATCTCAGCTCTAAACAGGTATCCATAAATATTTAGGCACGAATATGTGAGACTCACAAGTCCCGAGTAGACTTCCTACGATTCTCAGCCTAGTGAAGTTGGGAAAACGAGTCCTGGGCAGAGGTTGGAACTTCTTGAAGGGCTGCTCCACCCTCTCCAATACTGGGAGTATTGGTCACTCATTGGCTACCCAGCCTCCATTTACCCACCTCAGGTAATGGCAACCTTGCTTTGCTTCTGATAGGGCAAGTCACTGTCTGAATTTGCCCAGGACCTGAGGGTTTCCTAGGATGCAGATCTTTTTGGTTCCAAAACAGGACAGTTCCAGGCAAATCAAAAGGCAGGACACTGTGCTCCTGAGACACCCAATTCTCTGCCCTCATCTATGTGAGCTGGCAGGTTTGGCTCTGCTCCTGATCCAGAAGCTTCTAGGGCTTATTTCAGCTATCTTTCAGGAACTTGAAATATTTTATTGTGCTGACTATCCCCTGAGAAGAGTGTCTAGAGCTGTTGGAGCCAACTTGCTCTGCTATCTGAGAAATTTGGAAATGGAGCCAAAAAAAAAAAAAGAAATGGAGACAGAGAAACCAGCCACTCATGATGTCATTTGAACACCCACATCAATCCATGCTTCAAACAAGACCACATCTTGTTTGAAGAGCTATAGTACCCTACACATATCCCATCGTGTAAGTTGATGTGGCTAAAAGGGAATTTCTAGACTTTTTCTCCCTGTTATCTAGTCAGCATCTGATGAGTCCAGTATAAGGAAACCTCTAGATACACTCCTAGCTCTCGAGGAGTTCAGCATTTATTGGGCCACAAGACAGGAAAAAAAAAAAAAAAACCTCGAATCCTGGGATGACATATGATGAGAGGTACCATCAATAAGCGCTCTTCAGTTATGAGAAATCAATCTGGTCTGCAAGGATTGAGTACATTAGTGAGCTGGTCCTTAGAGGACAGGTAAGCTTCTACCAGTGAGGGGGACAGAGGGCCACCAAGTGGAGGGCCTAGTGGGAGCCACTTATTACCTACAGCAGCAGGCTGTCACTGTTAGTCATGTGCCCCCTGCTGGAGTGGAAGCCCCTGAGACAGAAGATTTGTCTCTCCCCATACCAAGCAGAATGCCTGGGACAAGACAGGTACTCAAAAAAGACAATGTGTTTGCACAGAGTCTTCTAAGAACATAAAGTAGATACATAAACTGGAGCAGAGGTTTGATGTGAGATACAGTTGAATGATTACTGTTTTGAATGAAACTCTATCCACTTAACTGGTCACTACTCCAGCAGCTAAGAGGCCTGGACAGCAGGGGATCCACCTACATGGGTCCCTTCCAGCAGGCCTTGCCCTCAGGGTACAGTATGGGGACCCGGCTTCAAAGACACAACTACAATATGAAAGTCTAAGTGTTTTTAGTATTTACAGACCCTCTGGGATACAAGGCAAGCCTAGAGACCACACACACACACACACACACGGGGGTCAGGGAGCACAGATAGGGAGAGAGAGAAGAAACCCATGGCTCAGCGCCTTTCTTGGGTCCAGGGTGTTATCCAAACAGGTTTCCTGGGGAGCTTTAATTGGTAGGTTGAAAGCAAGCAGACATTAGTTCTAGGAGGTCATGTTGGGCTGAGAGGTGGTCGCTTTGAGTTCTCGTACAGATGTCTGAAGGGCTTCTTCAAAGGAAGCAGCAAGAAACCGGGGAGCCCAGCCTGCTTAGGTGTCTCTGAGAGAGATATTTCTAAATTTTACTTCTGGCCACCAGCAAGAGCCATTCTGGTGGGGAACAGTATTGGAAACTGTGTCAAGGGTGGACTCAGCCCTGCTTCTAGTATGAGAAAGCTCAACTTATGTTTTACAATGAATGTAACATAAAATTATAAATGCTCACTTCAGTCACTTCCTCAGTTCTTCTGTTTTCTTGACAGCTTTTATTTTCTTAATCACATCAGTCATTCTGTGTAACTATTTGTCCCCACTAGAGCATAAGTTCCACAAGGCCAGGGGGACCTTATCCACCAGGCAGAGGCGGGGGAGGAGGGAGCACGGACACTGGGCCAGGGCTGCTTTGGCGGAAAAGCTGGCTGTGCCTCTTACAATGCAATCTGGAACAAACTATTCATGTTCTTTGTGCCTCAGTTTCCTTATATGTTAATAGGGGATGATATTGGTCTCTTCCTCACAGTTTGCCATGCAAGTAAATCAAGTAGGTCACTTAAAAGTGCCTGGCACATAACAGATACTCCACAATTGTTAGCTATAGTTATGGCTAATAATGTTCATCCCTACTCCTCCTGCACCTAGAAAAACGTCTAGCATGTAATTCATGCTCAGGCAATATTCTTAATTTGAATGAAAAAAAAAAGAGTAAACAGAGTTCAGGTTAAGGAATTTCTTGAATGTAAGGCAAAGAGTTATGAAATACACCATGCTGATCAGTGGTTTTCAACAAAGTAGATTTACATGAAGGTCCCAAGTGCACACGCTCTGTTTCAGGGGCAGAATGGGGCATTTTTAATATGGCTTGAAAAAGTTCCCATGTGACTATGATGGACACACTATGCCTTACCTTAAAAATCATTTCTGTAGACCAAAATGGGTGATAATACAGGGGAGCATGATGAAAGTAGGGCCTGGAAACATTAATCCAACATTGGCACAGAAGATTCAATGGCAGAGAGTAAATCAAGACTAAGGAGAAGAAAGTGAGCTGGCCTAGATACTAAGCGGAAAGATGTCCCTTCCCCTAAAAGCAACTAGATGCTTCATAAAATAAATGTTTTATTTACTTGCTGACTTACAGAAAGGTAATTAAAGAAAAAAAAAATTAGAAGGCTCAGAATTTTTTTTTTTTTTTTTTTTTTTTTGAGATAGGGCCTTGCTCTGTTGCCCAGGCTAGGGTGCAGTAGCACAATCATGGCTCAATGCAGCCTCGATCTCCTGGGCTTAAGCTGTCCTCCCACCTCAGCCTCCCAGGTAGCTGAGACCAATAGGTACATGCCACCACAGCTGGCTATTTTTTATTATTATTATTTGTAGTAATGAGGTCTTCTGTGTTCCCCCAGGTTGGTCTCAAACTCCTGGGTTGAAGAAATCCTCCTGCCTTGGCCTCCCAGAGTGCTGGGATTACAGGCATAATCCACTGTGCCCAGAAAATATCTTAGCCTTGGTCCAGAAAACAGAGGCTGAAGAAAGGATTAAAACACTGATATCTTATCAGAAGAGGCCAACTACATGCCTTATGCCATTTGCCCTGGAGGACCCACCAGCATGAATTCTTGGTTCTTCCAGTGGTTAAGGTCTCATCCTGAGGAACGGAGGAAGAAATCCTGGCTTAAAATCATTAAAACACTATTGCTTAGTAAAGCCAAAATTGGAGATGTGATTGTTCTTGGAATGACAACCCAGGTAAAAGAGGGAACATGTTTTTCTGGAAGATCCTACTGAAACAACTCAGTCTCAGTGAAGCCCAGCTCATAGTGGTTTTATACAGCCACACCTTAGCAGAAAGTGGTTTGAAGATGGAGGGCTTCCTGCCAATGCCTTCAGTTTCCCAGCTACAAAACCCTGTAGTGCTACAAAGGCACACCACAGAAATCAGACATTTTTGGACAGCCTTCTGATACCTCTGTAAAGACTGAAATAACCAGAACATAAGAACAGAATCCCATGTTTGTGTTTATAGCTCACATTTGGTTGGACCAAGGAGAAGTATCAGAAAAACTTCAGATTATGTTTCCTGGTTACTCACGAGCACCTCCAACCCACCTTCTCCTGTGTGATAATTTTTCATCTGCACCACACAGAAAATAATCCAATTCAATCTTTGAAAGCTATCACTTTGGGTTTGTACACAGTACAAGCATTTCGGATAAAAAGTATCATAGAGTTGATTCCATCTGACCAAGGCCACCACTGGCTGAAAACAAAATTAATGAACTTTCACAAAGTATCATATTTTTAGTTTTTACTACTGATTCTTGTAGAGTTAAGCATGGTACCAAAAAATCATTATTTCATGAAAACTTTGTGAATTAAAATGTGCAGAAGCTGGGTCTGTTATTCTAATAGCAGTGTGGATTTTCCTTATCATTTTATCTCAAGGACATGGGAGTCCTTACTCATCTTTGACTGCCCAGTATGTGGGGCATCAGACTCTGCCCTGAGAGTGCGTGCATGCTGAGTATCATCAGCTGTCACTGTACGCCAATATCAGATTGCCTCTGCATAAACCTTGCTGCTTTTCCAATAAGCGGATTTTCTCTCAAGGTTTTTTATTCTAAGGCGGAAAAGATAAAAAACTTCAATGCCTTTGAGATTCTTAAAGACCATATGAAGAAGCAAAATTCATCAGTTTTCTAATTTTCACATTTTTCATAATTTTGATATGTTATAATAAAGTTATGGAAAACTTTAAGTCAGCAAATATGACTTCATAAGTTATTTATGGCTTCATAACATCAAAATGCAGCAGCTTGAAGTAAGAGTGAGCATTTCCCAGGATTCTGTTGGTAGGCTGATATTCCTTCTGCTGTCTCATCCACCAGCACAGTGGGATCCAGATGACCTGTTCTGGCTCTCTCTCACATGTCTCAGGGGCTGGTGGGGATGGCTTGTCCACATGCTCTACCTGCTCCTTACAAGATGCTCTGATGGCAGCACTTCAAGACAGTGAGAGGGAAGTTGCAAGGTCTCTTGAAGCCTAGGCTTTGCAACTTATGCGATGCCACTTGTCACATTTTAGAGTCAAAGCAAGTCATAGAGCTTGCCCTGAGTGAAGAGGTCTCCCAGACATCACCTACATCACCTCTTCATGAAAGAAACAGCAACGTCATATTTTGGAGAGACATGAATGAAGAACAGGAAGGTTTTGCACCCATCTTTGTAACCCATCTGGCCCAGGTTTTCCTCTGACTACAATAACTCACAACTCTCCTGTGAACACACTCACCTCTTCCCCAGGGCAAACACATTCGCCACTTTCAAAGACACCCAAATCTCATCCGATAGGACCCAACTTCCATGATCCCTGTCCTGCAGTAGCGGGGATGAATGCGAATGAGAGGCCCCCTGCGATAGCTCCTTGGATGTGGCCCCTCATGGTCCAGGGACCTGAGAACTGAATAGCCAAGTTATCTGCATCTTACAAACACAAGTTAAACAGATGCTACAGGGCAGGAAGTTCCCAACAGACACTCCCATTCTAAAGGAGCATAATAAGGAGTTACACAGCAACCACACTGCTTTACAGTAATTCCAAACCCACTCGGCAGCTGTCTTTGGGTTCTCCCATGCTTGCAAAGGAAGGAGCACAGATTTGAGCCTCATTCTGCTCCATGGAAGTCATTCTCATCCATTGTTCTCTATGCTTAGCTCCACCTTCTGAGACATCTTTCAACAGGAAATGGACCATGTCTGTAGCTAAGTAGCTTTCTTAGACTAATCTCGTTCCATACAAATTTGGGGTCCTGGAAGCTTCTTTTCAAATGTTTTTGCCCTTTTAGTTCAATTGGGCCATGCTTTCATTCATATGACTCTCTTACAACTTTGTGGGGTTCACTCTATGCCTCAAATTTCATAACCATAAGTATTTTTGAGACAGACTTCTTTCAAATTTTGGTCTGTTGGATTGCTTTGGGAAGACACTGTTAAGACTTTTAGAAGCCCTTTTGTCTTCTAAGAGGGTCTGGCATGACATTAAATCTTTCTGAGGAATCAGAAGTCCCCTAGCCACAACTTCGATTTTATGTTTCTTTACTCTGAGGCTATTTCTTACTTTTAAGAATCTTTTGTCAGTTGGAGAGACTGAAAATGTGGTAAATGAGAAACAGTTTTATTTTCAACCCAGCAAGTACTATCTCTTCTTTATTTTCTCAAAATTTTGTTTACAAATCAAACAGTTCCCTCTATAGCTTCTTTATAGTATTGTGCATGTTGTCATACCTACACAAAACTGCCCAACTGACCTTTTCAACATTTTGTCTAGAGATCTCCTTAGCCAGACACAGGAATGCATTAGGAACATGGCATTTCCTAACTTCCAGTTACTGCAGGTGACATATTTGCCAGTTATTCCCCCACTACATAACACATGTCACCCTTTTCCAGCCTCAAAAAGTTATTTACTCAGCTAGGCATGGTCTTTCATGACTGTAATCCCAGCACTTTTGGAGGCCAAAGCAAGTAGATCATGTGGTCAGGAGATCGAGACCATCCTGGCTAACATGGTAAAACCCCGTCTCTACTAAAAATACAAAAAATTAGCCAGGTGTGATGGCAGGCGCCTGTAGTCCCAGCTACTCAGGAGGCTGAAGCAGGAGAATGGCATGAACCCGGGTGGCAGAGCTTGCAGTGAGCCACGATTGTGCCACTGCACTCCAGCCTGGGTGACAGAGTGAGACGCCATCTCAAAAAAAAAAAGTTATTTTCTCACACCAACAGTCCTAATTGCCACCTCATCACTTTTCCAGCATCACTCACTGTCCAGTCCTAAAAACAATGACACTTGCTTTACATTTTCTTCTGTAGCACCCCACTCATGGTACTAACTTTGGTATCAGTTATCTATGGCTATTTGGAATAACTAATATTCCAAAACTTAACAACTTAAAACAACTATGGTATATGACCTAGTGGTTAGAGTTTCTGTTTAGGGTGATGAAAAAGTTCTGGAAATAGATCATGATTATGGCTTCACTATATCATGAATGTAAGTAATGCCTCCAAATTATACACTTAATGGCAAATTTTTTGTTATATGTATTCTAGCACAATAAAAAAAATTGTTAGAGGTGTTAACAGTAGAGGAATGGATATGTAAACTATGGAACATCATTCAATTGAATACTATAATTTTATTAATCTGATTACCATTTAATTAATTAGGAAGCCATTAAAATCTTGTAAAAGAATACTGAGGTAGAAAATGTTAATGATATTGTAACATCATTCTGTCACTCTCTAGAGCATTTATAAATATAGAGAGGTTTATTTTAAGGAATTGGCTCATGGGATTGTAAGAGCTGGCAAGTTCAAAATTTGTAGAACAGACCAGGAGGCTAGAAATTCAGGCAAAGGTTGATGTTGCAATCTTAAGTTTAAAATTTGTAATACCAGATGGTAGGCTGGAAACTCAGGCAGGAAAACTCAGCATTTGTTCTTTAGGCTTTCAACTAATCGGATAAGGTCCACCCACATCATCAAAGGTAATCTCTTTTACCTAATATCAACTAATTCTAAGTGTTAATTACTTCTAAGATACCTTCACAGCAACATTTAGTGTTTGACCAAACAACTGGGCATTACAGCCCAGCCAAGTTGCACATAAAATTAACCATTACAGATAAAGTACTGAATTAAAAAAAAAATGCTACAGAACAATATATATGACACACTATCTTTAAAAAATGCATGCACATATACATATATGTTAATGGAAGAAACATTGTAAATGTTTATCTAACAGTGGTAAGATTATAAAGTATTTTATTTTGTCTTTGTGCTTTTCTGTGTTCTTCAGCTATGTGCATGGAATTTGTATTTGGTTTATAATTACTAATAAAAGTTAGCTTTTTAAAATTATGTAAAGCATTAGAAGATTGTTATGACAAAATATTGAGTGAAATAGCAGAACATTCTCATTGCTTCTCGAGTGATGGATGCAAGAGAGACAATTTCCCTACTTTTTTCCTCATCCAATTTTATTTAATCAGCACATATTATTTTTTATACTGAAAACATTTGAAAACTTTTTAATAACATGGAAAATGATTGTGATATACTCAGGTGAAAAAACACAAAATTCAGAATTGTACATACAATAAGATTATAGCCTAGTTTAAAACATGTATAGAAAATAGTATGGGCCAGGCACAGTGGCTCATGCCTGTAATCCCAGCACTTTGGGAGGCCGAGGCAGGCAGATCATTTGAGGTCAGGAGTTCAAGACCAGTATGGCCAACATGGTGAAACCCCATCTCTATTAAGAATACAAAAATTAGCCAGATGTGGTGGGAGGCACCTGTAATCCCAAGAACTCCAGAGGCTGAGGCATGAGAATCCATTGAACGCGGGAGATGGAGGTCGCAGTGAGTCGAGATCACGCCACTGCACTCTAACCTGGGCAACAGAGTGAGACTCAGCCTCAAACAAAAAAAAAAAAAGAAAAAGAAAAATAGTATAGAAAGAAGTACATCAAAATACAAACAACGATTATATTAAGATTGTGGGTTGATGAAAGGGATATTTTTCTATTTATTAAAAAATGTTTCTATAATGTGAATATTACCTATACAATTAAAAAGAGTTTCCTGGAAAACATATGGTAATATGCCTCAGTGGACTCTCAAGATTTTGTAAGCATCGTCCTATTTGTAACTTGCCCTTAAGTGGATCTGTGGTAATAAGTCAGCTTATTCTAATCATATCACCCTAGTATTTTAGGAACATCACTGGCTCTTCTTTATAATTAGATAGGCCAAGTTTTCAGCTGGGCAGTCCTCTCAAATAACTGTGTTATAAGACATATTTTTTAATCTCTAAGCTTTACTCATTATTACAATGAGGGTACTAATAGCTATAGATTGTTAAACAAAAGCACATAAACAATACCTGTGTACATGTTTGTTGTTCTTATTGCTTCTACATGCCTTCTTCCTGAACTCTTTTTATTACAGCACTTTAAATTGTGGTAACAATATGAACCTATAGCTTTAAAGGCATATAAAGCAATACGTGTATTTCTTGCTCAGCAAACATTCATGGCAGGAGTTTCATTGGCTAAGGTGGCTCTCTGCCAGGTGATCATTCAGGAATGCAGGCTCCTTCCATCTTACGAGCATTTCTCAACTCCCGGGGTATCATTGTCATCTGCAGCCAGCTGGCAGAAAAGGACAGCAAAGGACATTCATGGAGGGTTTGTATAGCAGTCATGGAAGTGGCACATATTCTGGGAAACAGTCCCCCATGGAAAATGTCATCCAACTGTGGACCTGTAGAAAGCTTTCTGCCACGTTTCCTTAACACTTTGTATTTTTCTCATTTGCAATTATGTGTATTTGTCTCATCCATCTGAAAGGATATGCGCTAAGGGGATTGCCTCATGCAGTGTATCTTCTTTGGTGCACATATGATGCTGAGTGGATGCGCATGTGCTGAATGGAATAATGCCCCTATTCTGAAGCACTCTTGTTCTGAAGCAGGGATTGACATTAACACCAAAGATAGTTTGCCTTTTTCTTTCCTATTGTTAAGTCCACAACCATCTAATTATGAAAAAATGTCAATAACAAAAAAGAAACAAATGTAAATCTAGTTAAACATACATTATTGATATTCACAGCAGGAAAATATCTGGCAGCTATGGCTTATAACTGGAAAATTAAAACACTGAAGAGAAACTGGCAAATGCTTTGTCCTTGGGAATTGGCATTTCTGTAGCCAATTAAAGAAGCAAAGCAAAGTGAAGTTCAATAACAAACTCTTCTCATTTTATTAGAAATCATCCAAGACTGAAAAAATATTAAGAATTTTTGTGTGTGAACCATGCAACAAAACCCGGGTGCATATCAAAATAGTTTCCATTAAAACTCCCCAAATAAATAATTATTTCATTACGTAAGTGCTTGTTTCAAATTTATTTTTCCATTTTGTATTTTGTCTTCTTGAAATTAAATTGGCTGGGAGCGGTGACTCACGCCTGCAATCTCTGCACTTTGGGAGGCTGCGGCAAGCAGATCATTTGAGGTCAGGAACTCCAGACCAGCCTGGCCAAGAAGACAAAATCCCACCTCTACTAAAAATACAAAAATTAGCTACAAAAGAATATATCCAATGAGGCTGGTTGTGGTGGCTCACACTTGTAGTCCAAGCAGTTTGAGAGACTGAGGCAGGAGGATTGCTTGAGTCCTGGAGTTTGAGACCAACCTGGGCAACACAGTAAGACCCCATCTCTTAAAAAAAAAAAAAATACAAAAATTAACCAGGTATGGTAATGCATGCCTGTGGTCCCAACTACTCAAAAGGCTGAGATGGGAGGATCATTTGAGCCTAGAAAGTTGAGGCTGCAGTGAGATGTGTCTGTGCCACAGCACTCCAGCCTGGGCAACAGAGCAAGACCCTATCTCAAAAGAAAGAAGAAAAAAAAGAAAACAAAAGAGAAAAGAAAAGGAAAAAATAAGAAAAGAAAAGAGAAAGAGAGAAGGAAGGGAGGGAGGGAGGAGAGAGAGAGAGAAAGAGAAAGAAAGAAAGAATGAGAAAGAATGAAAGAAAGGAGAAAGAGAGAGAATATGTCCAACAGTGTGAATCAGACATGGAGGAATAAGGCCTTTGCCAGGTACCTACCTCAGTGCTAACTAGATGCTATTGACCTAAAATCCATGATTTATAGAAATCGTCAAACCAAATTCTTCGTTGAAGTTTAGCAAGTATCTACAAAGTGCATCCCAGTCCTTCTTGTCATCCCGCTGAAAGCCGAAATCTGAATATTTCTGATTGGGGGGGTCTCCCCATTTTTGAAACCCCCCACCCTGGACAATATCCTTGCCATGCTTTGCAGGTCCGGAGGCACATGTCCTCGGGAGAGAAGACTTGAGACTGAGAGAAGCAGAAATGGAAGATGGCTCGGTGAGCAAGGAAGCTAATTACTCAGAGCAGATCAGGTAATAGGCTTACCAAAAAAATGACTGCAAAAGTCTCTTTTCACTCACTTCAGTGTTCATAATGAAAGTTTTAAGAGCAATTCAATAATTCGAAACTCATATTCTAAAAGTAGAAAAAAGCAAAGCCTGAATAAAACTCCCAGTAACCTTCCCCACATGAAAACAAGACAAATAAGCAAAAGGATAATAATTATAACTCAGATGTGAGACCTATCAACCCCATAAATTTTATTTTTTTAATGATGTGATTCTTTCTTAGTACAATGTACTATCAGCCTAATTCTAAACCAAATGCCTATAAAATCCCAAGCTGTGACTATAAAAGTCTGTTAAATAAATAGCTGATTTATCATCCATTGGTTGAGAAGTTAAATATCTGCTTGTCAGGGTTATGACAGTTTAAATGTCATTTTCCCTTTGGAAGATACAATTCAACCATAATTTATTTTCCATTTACATTTTTAGATTATTAATTCAAAAGAAACATGAGTGAAGGCTTAACTTAATTTTAAATCATCCGGTGTATGGCTATAAAATAAATATCTGTCCCCAATATATAAAGATTACAATGGTGTCTCATGATTTTTTCTTTCTTTTCAGCTTTGATATATAATTGACATATAAAATTTATATTTAAGGTATAAAATGTGATAATTTGATAGAGGTATACATTGTGACTACCACAATCAGTTAGTTAATATGTCCACACCTCACACTGTTAGACCGTTCTGTTCCGTTTTTGGTAAGAACATCTATCTTCTTAGCAAATTTCAAGTACACAATACAGTATTGTTAACAATAGTCACCAGGCTGTACATCAGGTCTCCAGAGCTATCACCTTGTAACTGAAGGTTTGTGCCCTTGGGCCAGCATCTCCCGTTTCCCCGCTCCCCAGCCCTGCAATCTCTGTTCTACTCTCTGTTTCCATGAGTTTGTTTTTAACATTCCATCTGTGAGTGGGGTCAGGCAGCATTTGTCTTTCTCTGATTCACTGATTTCACTTAGCGTGATGCTCATAAGGCCCATCCCTGTTGTCTCAAATGGCAGGGTTTCCTTCTTCTTTACTCATTCATGAGTTTTTATAGTCACAAAATCACCCATTTTCCCTTGCACCTCAAATTTTAGATGCTCTCTATCCTTGGAGGATGGACAGCCACCTAGAGGACGTGGTCTGGTAGTTCCTCTCTCATGGCTTTCCAAACCCAGACACGTATAACCTTCCACAGAGGAGTCTGAAATTCCAACTTAGAAATGCATTCCTTTGGTTATGAACTCTAAATAACTAATAGGTATTGAAAATCATTTGGGAATTTCATGGTTCTAAAACACTAGAGCTTGAAAGATCACTTTGCAAATCAGGAAAGTGAGAGGCCTGGAAGTATCTGGGCCAAGTCGCATGACTCATGACAGGTAAGGACTGGAATCCTGTTCGCCTCATGCTCATCACCATGCAGGCACTGAGGATCATAACAAAAGTTCTTTTAAAAAAATTAGTCAGTGGGAGGGCGGAGCAAGATGGCCGAATAGGAACAGCTCCAGTCTCCAACTCCCAGCGCGAGCGACACAAAAGACCTGTGATTTCTGCATTTTCAACGGAGGTACTGGGGTCATCTCACTGGGGAGTGCCGGACAATCGGTGCTGGTCAGCTGCTGCAGCCTGACCAGCGAGAGCTGAAGCAGGGCGAGGCATTGCCTCACCTGGGAAGCGCAAGGGGAAAGGGAATCCCTTTTCCTAGCCAGGCGAACTGAGACACACAACACCTGGAAAATCGGGTAATTCCCACCCCAATACTGCGCTTTAAGGAAACGGGCACACCAGGAGACTATACCCACACCTGGCTGGGAGGGTCCCACGGCCACGGAGCCTCCCTCATTGCTAACACAGCAGTCTGTGATCTAACTGCAAGGCAGGAGCAAGGCTGGGGGAGGGGCGCCCGCCATTGCTGAGGCTTAAGTAGGTAAAGAAAGCCGCTGGGAAGCTCGAACTGGGTGGAGCTCACAGCAGCTCAAGGAAACCTGCCTGTCTCTGTAGACTCCACCTCTGGGGACAGGGCACAGCTAAAAAAAAACAACAGGGGAAGCAGCAGAGGCCTCTGCAGATCCAAACGACTCTGTCTGACAGCTTTGAAGAGAGCAGTGGATCACCCAACACGGAGGTTGAGATCTGAGAAGGGACAGACTGCCTGCTCAAGTGGGTCCCTGACCCCTGAGTAGCCTAACTGGGAGACATCCCCCACTAGGGGCAGTCTGACACCCCACACCTCGCAGGGTGGAGTACAACCCTGAGAGGAAGCTTCCAAAGTAAGAATCAGACAGGTACACTCGCTGTTCAGCAATATTCTATCTTCTGCAACCTCTGCTGCTGATACCCAGGCAAACAGGGTCTGGAGTGGACCTCAAGCAATCTCCAACAGACCTACAGCTGAGAGTCCTGACCATTAGAAGGAAAACTATCAAACAGGAAGAACACCTATACCAAAACCCCATCAGTACGTCACCATCATCAAAGACCAGAAGCAGATAAAACCACAAAGATGGGGAAGAAGCAGGGCAGAAAAGCTGGAAATTCAAAAAATAAGAGCACATCTCCCCCTGCAAAGGAGCACAGCTCATCGCCAGCAACGGATCAAAGCTGGTCAGAGAATGACATTGACAAGATGAGAGAAGAAGGCTTCAGTCCATCAAACTTCTCAGAGCTAAAGGAGGAATTACATACCCAGTGCAAAGAAACTAAAAATCTTGAAAAAAGAGTGGAAGAATTGATAGCTAGAATAATTAATGCAGAGAAGGTCATAAATGAAATGACAGAGATGAAAACCATGACATGAGAAATACGGGACAAATCCACAAGCTTCAGTAACTGACTTGATCAACTGGAAGAAAGAGTATCAGCGATTGAGGATCAAATGAATGAAATGAAGCAAGAAGAGAAACCAAAAGAAAAAAGAAGAAAAAGAAATGAACAAAGCCTGCAAGAAGTATGGGATTATGTAAAAAGACCAAATCTATGTCTGATTGGGGTGCCTGAAAGTGAGGTGGAAAATGGAACCAAACTGGAAAACACTCTTCAGGATATCATCCAGGAGAACTTCCCCAACCTAGTAGGGCAGGCCAACATTCAAATTCAGGAAATACAGAGAACACCACAAAGATACTCCTCGAGAAGAGCAACCCCAAGACACATAATTGCCAGATTCACCAAAGTTGAAATGAAGGAAAA
>NC_045440.1:54218877-54230358 GCF_002776525.5 Piliocolobus tephrosceles
TTTTTTGAATTTCCAGCTTTTCTGCCCTGCTTTTTCCCCATCTTTGTGGTTTTATCTGTCTCTGGTCTTTGATGATGGTGACGTACTGATGGGTTTTTGGTATAGGTGTCCTTCCTGTTTGATAGTTTTCCTTCTGACAGTCAGGACCCTCCGCTATAGGTCTGTTGGAGATTGCTTGAGGTCCACTCCAGACCCTGTTTGTCTGGGTATCAGCAGCAGAGGTTGCAGAAGATAGAATATTGCTGAACAGCGAGTGCACCTGTCTGATTCTTGCTTTGGAAGCTTCCTCTCAGGGGCGTACTCCACCCTGTGAGGTGTGGGGTGTCAGACTGCCCCTAGTGGGGGATGTCTCTCAGTTAGGCTACTCAGGGGTCAGGGACCCTCTTGAGCAGGCAGCCTGCCCCTTCCCAGATCTCAACCTCCGTGTTGGGAGATCCACTGCTCTCTTCAAAGCTGTCAGACAGAGTCGTTCACATCTGCCCAGGCCTCTGCTGCTTCCCCTGTTATTTTTTAGCTGTACCCTGTCCCCAGAGGCGGAGTCTACAGAGACAGGCAGGTTTCCTTGAGCTACTGTGAGCTCCACCCAGTTCGAGCTTCCCAGTGGCTTTGTTTACCTACTTAAGCCTCAGTGATGGCGGGCGCCCCTCCCCCAGCCTCGCTGCTGCCTTGCAGTTAGATTGCCGCAGACTGCTGTGTTAGCAAGGAGGGAGGCTCCGTGGGCGTGGGACCCTCCCGGCCAGGTATGGGATATATTCTCCGGTGTGCCAGTGTGCTTACAGCGCAGTATTGGGGTGGGAGTTACCCGATTTTCCAGGTGTTGTGTGTCTCAGTTCCCCTGGCTAGGAAAAGGGACTCCCTTTCCTCTTGCGCTTCCCAGGTGAGGCGATGCCTCGCCCTGCTTCAGCTCTCGCTGGTCAGGCTGCAGCAGCTGACCAGCACCGATTGTCCGGCGCTCCCGAGTGAGATGACCCCAGTACCTCAGTTTAAAATGCAGAAATCACCAGTCTTCTGTGTCGCTTGTGCTGGGAGATAGAGACTGGAGCTGTTCCTATTCAGCCATCTTGCTCCGCCCCCCCAGGTATTTCTTTATGGCAATGCAAAAATGAACTAATATAAGCACTCAATTAAATGTTTTTAATTAGTTCAAATGTAAATCATTTCATTTTCAATTTTTTTAAGAAACTCAGTCTTGGCTTTTTAATTTCAGAATTGGCAATCTAAGTAATTAGGACAAATCCTCCCACTAAAAATAACTAAAAATGGGCAGGTACAATGGGTCACACCCACAATGCCAGCACTTTGGGAGGCCAAGGCAGGCAGGTCATCTGACGTCAGGAGTTCGAGACCAGCCTGGCCAACATGGTGAAACCCCGTCACTACTAAAAACATAAAAAAATTAGCCAGGCATGGTGGCACCTGCCTGTAGTCCTAGCTGAGGCAGAAGAATTGCTTGAATCTGGGTGGAGGTTGCAGTGAGCCGAGATCATGCCATTGCACTCCAGCTTGGGTGACAGAGTAAGACTCTATCTAAGAAAAAAAAGAAAATATATATATATGTGTGTGTGTATATGTATATATATATGTATATATATGTATATATATGTGTGTGTGTAAATATATATATATAAAAGAATTGTGTCTAAATTCAAAAGTGGGTAAGAACCCACAGAAGTAAACCCTATACTCTTAGGCATTGTTTTCCTATGGAAATTTACCAATTTTAAAAAACCATTAGAAAATGAAACCACAATTTTACATAGACAAAAAAAAAAAAAAGCAAATGCTGGATTTTGCCAAATAAAGAGATGCTGATAAAACAATCATTTTAAACAGTAATTCGGAAAGGCAGATGAGGATAAACCATAGATTTTCAGAGCAGTTTCTTGACACTTCTAGTCTAGAAAATCTCAAGTCTTAAATTTAGAAGAAAACAGTTTTCTTAGTCCATTTTCTGTTACTATAAGAATACAATAGACTGAGTAATTTATTAAGAAAACAAATATATTTCTTACAATTCCAGAACTGGGAAATTCAAGAGCATGACACTGGCATCTTGTTAGGACCTTCCTGCTGTGTTGTAACACCAGAAGACATCATGTTGCAACAGTGAAAGCCTGTATGTCCCCTCGAATCTCTCTTCCTCTTTCTATAAAGCCACTAGTTCCATCGTAGTGGTCTCAATCTAATTTAATCACCTTCCAAAGGCCCTATTTCCAATCAGCCTATGAATTTGTGGATTAATTTAACATGCCATCAGAAATGATTTTAAAAAGATTTTACTAGATTTTAAAAAGAATCAAGAGGAAAAATTGTAAAATTGAAGAATACAATGAAGTGTAGAACTCAATAAATGGGTTCAATAAGAAATTAGATTTCTCTAAATAAAAAAAGATGAACTAAAATATAGATGCAAAGAAGGCATCAAGAATTCATTCCAGATAGACAAAAGATAGAAAATACATAAAAGAAGATAAGAATACAAAGGATATAATAAGAAGTTCTAATATATTTCATTAGAGTTCCAGAAATAGAGGGGAAAAAGAATAGGGGGAAACAATATTGGTAGATATAAAGGCTGACAATGTTCCAGAACTTATGAAAGACATTACACCTGGAGAGTCAACAGGCCCAACAAATCACAAACAGGAGAAGTAATGATAAATTCCTATCCAGACACATTTTGGTAAAACTATAGAAAACCAAAGAGAGACCATCTTAAAAGTAATCATAACAAAAAGATTACCTCCTTAGGAGCAAAAATTAGATGTCCCAACTCAGCTGGATTCTTAATAAGAGAAATGGAAGAAAGAAGACAGTGAAATAACTTTTAATGTGCCAAAATCATAGCCAATTTGGAATTTAATACCCAATGTATATATCCCTTAAAAGTGAGAGTGAAATAGACAAATGGAAACTGAAGTAGTTTATCCCTAGAAAATCTACACCAAAGAACATTTTAAGGGTGATACTAAAGCAAATTAAAATGATCCCAGATAGAAGGTTAGAAATACAAGAAGTAAAAGAAAAGAAAATGGTAAACCATGATATGTCTATGTTAACTCTATAAACAATCATCATAAGGTCTTGTGGATTTTAAGTACCCAGGCCTTACCAATTGAGAAACCAGCAAGTTGAAAAGCTCTTAAAAACCAAAAAGGCAGTTTATAAACTCAATACACTTAGCAAATCTAGTATCTGACCTGCATAATTTAGTTTACCTATTTAGATTTTGATGACATCTGCATTTTACCAACAATTAAGGCTGTTTTTATTTCTCAAAGATTAAAGTCATGTGATCTAAAAGGTACCACAACTTTTATCTTCCCTTTAAAAAATATTTGATCCAAGCACTTGTCTTCTTTTAGGCCAATTAATTAGAGCTATTTTTTGGACATCACACGCACAACACATATATAACTACACAGGCAGGCAGAAGAAAACCCAGCAGTCATAAGATTTTTCATTTGCCAATCTCCTAATTGGATTATTGGACTCCCGGGGGAGACCTCTCAGTTAGGCTAGGAAAACGTGCAGCTTTTAAGGCCTAACAGGCATAACTGGGAAGCAAAAACAAATTTTGAGAGGGGTCTATCTGCCTTTAATTCCTGGGGTTCCATGAGAAAAACAGAGGTCTCTCGCCACTCAGGTGTCCATTAAAAGTGGCAAGGCCAAATGGAGAAAAATACCTCAGTCGACAAAAAAAAAAAAAAAAACACCTTTTCCCAACAAAATGAGGTCCAAGAAAAGAAAAACATACAGGCCAAGCAGACAGTATTTCTGACTTTCAAACTTTACTAAAGACTCAGAAAAAGGAAAATCCAAGGTAGTTTGAGAGGGGAAGAGAAACAACAAATAGCAAGGGTCACACAGACACCAAACCAGAAAGGACTCATTCCCTAAGCCAGGACTGAATCTGGCTGCCATTGTAAAATGGGGGACGCTACACAAAACACTGCCACCTGGTTACAGCTCAGGTTCCCAAGGAGGTAAAACAAGATGGAGGCCTGCAGCAAAGTTTGCTGCTGACCATACACAATGTCAGGCAAAGCACACTGGATTGGCTGCAGCTTAAGGCCAACCTCACAAATCCGTTTTCATAATTAAAACTTTACAGAGAATATAGACAGTGACAGTTGGAGTCCTGGCCTGGTAAAACATCTTCTAAAAAGCAAAATAGCCTCACTTAAAAATTAACTCCTGACCCGGTGGAGAAAAGGAAAAGACGGCTTAAATGTAGACCTGGGTTAACTACTGACAGGGTGGAGAAAAAAAAAAAAAAGATGCCAGCCAGGCACTGTGGGTCACGCCTTTAATACCAGCACTTTGGGAGGCTAAAGCGGGAAGATCACCTGAGGTCAAGAGTTCGAGACCAGCCTGGGCAACGTGGTGAAACTTCGTCTCTACTAAAAATACAAAAATTAGCCGAGTATGGTGGCGCGTGCCTGTAATCCCAGCTATCTGGGAGGCTGAGGCAGGAGAATCTCTTGAATCCGGGAAGTGGAGGTTGCGGTGAGTCTAGATCGAGCCATGGCATGCCAGCCACCCAGAGAAAAAGAACAAGGAAAAGATGCCTGGGAAAGAACCTCCTATTCTTATGCAAATGGTTCCTCCACCAGGGAAAGAAACTTAATTGCTGTCTGACAGAGTGGGTCCCCTTGGCCAGGGAGAGGAAGCCTCCATGGACAAGTGGCAGGAGCGCTGCCCAGCCTGCTGGTGGGCACCCTTGAGCCATACACTCCAGCCCTGGCCGGGAAGGGAGCGGGGGAGCCGCCATTCACTGGTCCATCCCGCGCACACCTGCAGCCCTTGGGGTGGGGTGGTGCGCAGTTTCCTCTACCCCCAGAAGAGGTCCAAGGACAAAAAGGCTTAGAAGCAAAAGGGAAAAAAAAAAGATTTTTTGATTTGCATTGTACTCACCCTTCCTCAAGCCTCACGTCTGGACACCAAAAATGTTGCAGAACTTTCTTCTTAGGTCAGCTAAAACCAGGCTCTTGTCACACGACCAGGAAAGACTGGGCTCACAGACATATAGAAGCGTGAGAAAACGAAATTTATTGGATAAAAAGGAATAGCAGGTTTCCTGCTAGCAGGTTTCCCGCCTCACAGATTGAATCCCAGGTCACCACACAGGAATAGGAGGGGCCAAGCTCCTCTCCCCTACAAAGGGCATGAATTTCCCAAGGCTCCACCCCATCCTCCCAGTTAGCAGGTGGGCATTATTTAGAATCAGTCAGGAAAGGGCAGGCTTCATCAAGCACCAGAAGTCTGGTTTTTCAGTCTTCAAGCTGTTGTAGGCTTGAAGGCAGGGTCTCACCAGGGACCCTTGGCAGTGTCCTGTCTCCATCAGTTGTAAATGCAAAAGACATTACTTGGAACAAAGAGGGTCATATATAATAAACTTCAGTTTGCCAGAAAAAAAATAATTATTTTATTTTATGTACCCAATAACATGTTCTCAAAATATGAAGCAGAAAGTGACATAACTAAAGATAAATTGACAAATGCATTATTGTAGTGTATTTAATATACCACTTTTAGCAACAGAATAAATAGACAACAGTTAGTAAGGACATGGAAGTTTTAAATTATACAATAAACAAGCTGTACCATGAGCTTATATAAAATACTTCTTGTAAAAATTGCAAAACACATTATTCTCAAACATATATAGAAAAATAATGGTTGGCCACGGAGACCATAACACAAATCTTATATTTCAATAGTTTAAAATTTTATTTGATAAGATAGTAAGTTAATATTCTATGAACATTTCACAGGGATTTCTTAAGGTTGCAAACCATTTGGCTCATAATTTAATGGGCCTGTTATCAGTTCCATCTGCTCTTCAGAGTGAACCACTATCATGCCAGCTGGGCTTTCGTAATAACTGTGTGCAAGTTTCTACTTCCAATCGCTAAGCCTCCAGTCCCCACAATATGTACCATGGATACAATAACACATAATTTTCAAGGTTACCATAAAAATTCTATATGATTTATAAAAGATCTAGTACAATGCCATACACATAGTACACATTCAATAAATTATGGTTAATGATTTATGAAAGCAGCATTTGAAAATACATATTCAGAGGGTTTTAAAGATCACTACATGGCTCTCAAGTCTCTCTCATATTTTTCTGTATGGTAGTCCCCTGTCCATCCTGGCCATAACCGACCAGCATTAAGAGTCACTGAAGATCTGATTTAAAAAAACAAAAACAAAAAACCCTGGACTAACTAAATTTAACAGTTTAATTTAAGCAAAGAATGATTCGCAAATCAGGGAGTCTTCCAAGCCAGAGTAGGCTCAGAGAGACTCCAGCACAGCCACGTGGTGGAATATTTATGGAGAGAAGGAAAGTGACTTACAGAAAACGAAAATGAGGTACAGAAACAGCCCAGTTACAGCTCAGTTTGTCTTATCTGAACATGACTTGAACAGTTGTCCACCTGTGATTGACCAAAGCTCAGTGAGTGGCACAAGAGTAGGTTACAGTTTATTTACACATCCAGTCAGATTAGACTTTACAATGTATGGAGAAACCTTTAGACCAAACTTACAATATGTAAGGAGGCAGCTTTAAGCTAAACTTGATTTATCAGGTCTAAGAAGGCACCACCTCCAAAAGTTAAAGTGATCCAGTACCATTTCGTAGAGATTAAGTAATATGAACAAACATTTAAGAACATTTGCAAAAGACATTGTGGAGATCACTGTCAGGTGTGGGCAATTAAACACAAATAATTACAAGATATGATGGAAGATGAAAGTTTCCATTATAAAGATACAGTGTAAGCAAATTAAGTGGCATTTGAGATAGGGTTTGAAGCAACAGCATACAGCCCAGCAAATTTAGGGAGGACCCATATGGTTTCTGTTCACCAGCCGAAGAGCAGCATTGAGAGGCAGGTACCCAGAAAGAACACTTTTGTCTTTACACAAAGCCAATAGGCATTGTTGTCTAATGCATACACGTCACCCTCAGGTGAGAAAGCATCCAGGGTGGGGGTTCAAGGCAGGAGATATGTTTCCTAATTAGTCTACGTGTGCCCTCTAGGCTAACAGAAAGACAAAGACACTGGAAAGAATCGTTCTTCTTCCTTCACTGTACATTGTGGGTCTGAAGTCTGGAATCAGTATAGTCAGATTCAGCCAAGAAAATGATAAATAAGGGAAACAGCATTTATTCCTTATATTATCGCAACTGCTACTTAATTGGGGGGCATTACATTGAGGCAACTCCAGCACCCTGGGTTCCTGTGTAAGTAAACCAAAACCCAACTCAATGTTGAAGTAGAACAAAACTTGTTTAATCAGAAACTGCCAAGTAAACTCTAAATAGAACTGTGCACTGAAATGAATCAAATTAGGCTACTGCTGCACTTAAACCAGTCAGATGTTTTCTTTGCCTTGCTTCTCCGTGCACCTTATAAAAATCCTTCCCTCAGGATCCTTTGCTGGAGCTGTGGACTGCTGGCAATTCTGGAGCTGCCTGATTCATGAACTGCTGTCTGCTCGAATAAACTCTTTATTATTTTAATATGCCCCAGTTTATCTTTTAGCACAACCAAATGGGCTAAATCCCTCCATTTTCCTCTACTTTGCATATGAGGAGACTGGGGCATGGTTTCTAAGCAAGAGAACTGAGATTTGAACCCCAGTCCATGATTTAGTCTTGTTAAACTGAATTTAGTCTACAGCTTCTTCTTTAGATATTTTCAGTCAGGCCTAAAGGTTTCTTAGTACATAGTGAACTGGATGTGTAAACACACCACGACCTACTCTTACAACAAGCCACCAAGTCTCAACCAATCACAGCAGCTGAGACTTGGCCGATCACAGGCAGCCAACTGTCCAAACCACGTTCAAATAAGACCAACTCTGAGCTGTAACCTGATTGTTTCTGTTTATCTCACTTCCATCTTCCGTACGTCACTTTACTTTTTCTGTCCATAAATGGTATTGGACCACATGGCAACCCTGGAGTTGCCCTAAGCCTATTCTGTTTCAGGGGGCTGCCCAATTTATGAATCATTCTTTGCTCCATTAAACTTTGTTAAATTTCTCTACAGTTTTCCTTTTAACAACCACCACACTACACCTCTATCAGCAGCCCTAAAAAGGGAACAGGTTGAGGACAGAGCTGGGACACAGGTTGGAAGGACAGAAAGATGGAAAGAACCTGTTGGTTTTCAGAAACCAGTACCCCAAAATATGGCATTCTGACATGCTGAACTGAAGAACAAGACTCAAGGTCTCCCTAACTTTCCACCGTTTCTTCCAAAGATACTGAAGTTCCGTTATCTGCCTAAGATCCAGACCCATCAAGGAGAACAGTTTTCTTCCCCTCCCTGTAAGACCAAAATGTAACCAACTGAATGGACCCTTTTTCAAGATGATGACTATCTCCAAGTATCATTTAAATTCCAAAGAGAACTATTTACAAGTTAATTTCTGTTCCCCATTCAATCATTCTCCTCAATAATCATTTATTCCCATCAATAGAATTCCTCTTCTCCATGTTCGCATAACCTGTTTTATCGGAATCCAAGGCCCCTTTCTTTATGAAACCTCAAGTTGGCACATAAGCTTCTGTACCTTATTGGGAAGTTGAGTCTTCGTTCCGAAGGCTCCTGTGTATACACATTAAATACATTTGTACATCTTTTTTTCCTATTAACCAATCTGCCTCATGTCAGTGATTTTTCAGCCAACCTTTAAAGGGCCAAGGGGAAAGTTCTCTCTTGGCCCCCACAACGTCAGTCCTTGTGACATTACACAGCCACTGAAACAACCTTGCCTGTGTTCACCACATCCGGGGCTTGTTCAATTTGTAGGTAATCAGTCTGTCTATTGTTTGAACCCCCTTGTTGCCAGTAAACTGAGTTCCTCTCCTACTTTGTACTGGTCACAAAGAAAGAACACCCAATCCAAAAAAAAGACAAACAGGTTTTATTCCTGGCCAGGAATGCAGAAGGAGCCTCTTCTCCCTGAGACATGGGAAGCTGGGTGATATGGTTTGGCTGTGTCTCCACCCAAATCTCATCTTGAACTGTAGGTCCCATAATTCCCACATGTTGTGGGAGGGACCTGGTGGGAGGTAATTAAATTATGGGGGTGGGTCTTTCCTATGCTATTCTTGTGACAGTGAATAAGTTTCATGAGATCTGATGGTTTTATAAAGAGGAGTTCTGCTGCACATGCTCTCTTGCCTGCCACCAAGTAAGATGTGCCTTAGCTTCTTTGCCTTCTGGATGATTCTCTCTCTCTCTCTTTTTTTTTTTTTTTTTTTTTTTTTTTTTTGAGACAGAGTCTTACTCTGTTGCCCAGGTGGGAGTGCAGCAGCACAATCTTGCCTCATTGCAACCTCCACCTCCCAGGTTAAAGCAATTCTCCTCCCTCAGCCTCCCAAGGAACTGGGATTATAGGTGTGCAACACCACGCCTGGCGAATTTTTAGTAGAGATTAGGTTTCGCCATGTTGGCCAGGCTTATCTCAAACTTCTGATTTCAGATGATCCACCTGCCTCAGCCTGCCAAAGTTCTGGGATTACAGGTGTGAGTCACTGCACCCAGCCCTTCTGCCATAATTGTGAGGCCTCCCCAACCATGTGGAACTGTGAGTCAATTAAACCTCTTTCCTTTATAAATTACCCAGTCTCAGGTATGTCTATTAGCAGCATAAGAACAGACTAATACACTGGGGAATTTTAAGGAGTTTGCCATGGGTTGGGAAGGTATGTGAACATGTGCAAGGAGGAACCCTAGACACAGGTGTAGACAATAAACTCGCCTTTTCATGTGACATATGTTCAGAAAATGGTGGTGATTTTCCTCTAAGTGTAAACCAAGAGTATCTGAGACAAGTCTCAGTCAATTTAGAAAGTTTATTTTGTCAAGGTTAAGGACGTGCCTGTGACATATCCTTAGGAGGTCCGGATGACGTGTGCCCAAGGAAATTGAGGCACAGCTTGGTTTTATACATTTTAAGGAGACATGAGACATCAATCAATACTTGTAAGATATACTTTGGTTTGCTCTAGAAAGGTGGGACAACTCAAAGGAGGGAGGGGGCTTCCAGGTCATAGGTAGATAAGAAACAAATGGTTATATTCTTTTGAGTTTCTGATTAGCCTTTCACTTAATACACAATAGGTTGTAAAATGTCTTATTCCCAGAAAACGCACGAATAATCCATGCTTTGTTTAGCATATAATCAAGAAATAACTATAAGAATATAATCCATAAATAACTATTATACTTAATCAAGCAACCCATACCACTGCTCTGCCTATGGAGTAGTCATTCTTTTATTCCTTTACTTTCTTAATAAACTTTCCTTCACTTTACTCTATGGACTCATCCCGAAGTCTTTCTTGCATGAGTCCAAGAACCATCTCTTGGGGTCTGGATCAGGGATTCCTTTCTGGCAACAGTCTTTAAGCAGCTGTGCTTATAAATAAAAGAACTGAATAAGAACTTTCCCAGTTATTTCATCGAGGCTGCTCTGGTAACATTTTTAGGATGGGATTTTCTGTTACTTGCAACTAAAACCATAATAAATACACACAGATAAGACAAGACAGGTGGTGCAAGATTATGAACAGGATCCCATGTGCCACTGAGAGGTCTGGACTGAGGACATATTTGAAACCGCCTTTGCGGTTTGATTGAGACAATGAAAGAGATCTAACCTAACTGACTCCATCTTGCTTTTAACCTCCAAGCTATCCTTGTTCATTGCTGGGTGTAGGCTGGACTAACTTTGGGAGGAACTTAGTTTATAGTTTAAAACAATAACAGCCCTTTTCTAAAACAAACCTTCTTGCCTGGGGACTAGACCACCTTTGTAGGACTAAGAAATTCCCCACAAGATTAGAAATTATGGTTTAGGAGTCATGTAGCTGGAGGCTACAAGATTCCAACCCTCCCTAAATTGCTCCTAAGATCAGGGCTTGAGATATTTTGCAGACTCTGCACTTGATGGATCAGCTGGCACCACCCATATTGATAAACTGGCCCCTCTGATCTTGTGGCCGCCACCCAGGAACTGACTCAGTGCAAGAAAACAGGTTCAACTTCCCATGATTTCATCTCCTACCTGACCAATCAGCACTCCTGGCTCACTGGCTTCCCCCTGCCCACCAAGTTGTCCTTAAAAACTCTGATCCCTGAATGCCCGGAGAGACTGATTTGAGTAATAATAAAACTTCAGTCTCCCACACAGCTGGCTCTGTGTGAATTGTTCTTTCTCTATTGCAATTCCCCTGTCTTGATAAATCGGCTATGTCTAGGCAGTGGGCAAGGTGAACCCACTGGGTAGTTATATACTTACAACGGAAGGGTTGATAGAGAGGGGAAGGCAGAGTCTTCTTCAGGAAGCTCTAGTGCTTCTGGTTTGGGAAAAGCAGCTCAACAAACGCCCAAAAGAAACAGGATCTGAGGAGGAATGGTTGACAGGATCTGAGGAGGAATGGTT
>NC_045440.1:54230368-54260407 GCF_002776525.5 Piliocolobus tephrosceles
ACAGGATCTGAGGAGGAATGGTTGACAGGATCTGAGGAGGAATGGTTGAGAAGGAGTTCTATAGCTGAATATTCATGATCTCACCCTTTTATTGCACTCTTTGGCCACATTTCTATCCAGTAACTCTCTATTGTAAGGGTGTCTCCCTCTCTGCACCAGGAATAGAAGAATGGCTCCAAATCATTAGTGAGCTTAGACAATGGATAAAGCACTGACATAAATCTGCATAACAAACCCTCCTTTGTTAAAGGTGCTTTTTCCACAGTCATCTCCTCTTAACTGGGACTTTCCCTGTATCGTTTCTTTGTTTCAGAAAAGTCTGGTGGCTAAGCCAGAAGTTTACACTCTTTCTTTGAGATCAACTCTAACAATTTACTCATTGCTCTGCATTTTCTCCTATGTATATAAGAGGCATAAATGTTTATAAGCTTCTGTTTTGCTCTTGTTAACCTTTTGTTACAGGGAATCCCAATTAAGAACAATGATAGGAAGAGAGATCAGTATTTTTCCTCCCCTATATGATAAATGAAGTTGATAAAAACCAATCACAACACACCTCAGCTCAGTACAGGCAGCACGGTCTTCAGGTGACAAAATGATTGTCAAAGTAATTATTCTTGCTACCCTGTCCCATGTAAATTAAATTCTCTGCAGAAGTGAACTATCTGAGCCATGTGAACTGCCATTGGAGATGCCTATAAGGTAAAGGCAGAAAAGCAGTGGTTTGGCTTTTTTTTTTTCTTTGCGTTGTTTTTACCATTTATAAACTGCTGCTGCCAAGCCTTAAGAAAACACTTTTTTAACGAAAATAGTGCAGCCTTCCCAAAACTACTCTAAATAATTAAGAACACTTAAAAATAACCTATTAATCTGTGCTCCCAGAGGTTGACCCAAAAAAAGAAATAAAATAAAATAACCTATTAAAAAGCCAGGAAAGGATTATCCACAGCAAATTACACAAATCTTAGCTCACCAAGTGCAAATTAGTTTTCTTATGTTGAGAAGCAAAGAGGGTCAAGTACAGAGCATAAGAAAATAACCCAGGCTCACCGTGTTTCCCAGTGATGTCCTGCAGCCATGGAAAGGCAATTGCGCATTTACAAGTGATTTTAGATGGACGAGGGGTGCATAGTTTTCCCTAGTTAGCCAACTGAGCATTGTAAAAACAGAAAAGGTGTATGTTGAATTCACTTTCACAGTGAAGAAAGAGCACCAAGTTAGGACTTAATTATAAATACTGAGGAGCAAGGAATAAGCCATAATTTCTACCCTAAGAAATGCATAGTGTGCGGCCTCTAATCTGAGAAAACTGGGTGTTGAATTCTAGCTCTAGCCTATTGTGGCCTTGGGTTCTCTGCCTGGGAGAAAGTTGGGTTTCCTCCAACTGACAAACAACTTGGAGAGAGTCATTCAAATTCCTATGGCCTCAGCATACAGTGAGTAATTTGGGATTGTTGTAACAGAGCGAGTTATAGAGAAATGCCACACTCCGAGACGAATTCACGGGTCCTTTATTAGCCGACGACTGAGAGATGGCTATTCTCTCGGCCCTGAAGACGGGGCTAGATTTTCTTTTATACTTTGGTTTAGAAAGGTGGGGAGCGGGGAGTCTAGTTATAACAATCTTACAGAAGTAAAGCAGGCGAAAAGTTAAAAGGATGAATAGTTACAGGAAAGCAAACAGTTCCAGGTGCGGGGGCTTTAAATCTATCAGAAGGTGATAGAAATGGGGCTTTGGATGTTATCAACCGGACACAAACGCAGGGGCTCTGGGTGCTATTAACTGGGCGAATTCCTGGGTACTGCGGATATAGCTTGCCACAGTATCTCATCAGTTAATTGCATTCCCGGATGTGCCAGGAGTCAGCTTGCTTGCACAAGTTAAGTCCTTGAGGAAGGGGGTGGGTAGGGGCTGCGAGTGAAGGAGCCAAGATGGAGTCTATCTGGCTCTTAGATAAGGGAGAGTCAATTCAGGTTAAAACAAGGTAGGGTATCACAGGGTAAGTGAGCTTTCATATGCTGTAGTGTTTCATCAAACAGTACGGAAGAAACTGAGGTCTCCCTCATCTCTGGAAACCTAAGATTTTATGGTGGTTAACTTCCCATGAGGCTCTACATGACAATTATTAGCTTCTCTCCTCTCCTGTGGGCTATGAGAGTGGGAGAGGTGATTAGGGATGGAAATATTTGTCTTCTATTCTATTCTATTCTGCCAGCCAGTCATTCAAATTACTGGATGTCTGCAATTTATTGCATGCCCATCTTGAAACAGGACTGCCCTAGACCCTGAGAATACAAAACATCAAAAAACGCAGATGACTGCTTTGGAGCTTTCACATTGAGATGTCTCTGAGCCCAGGGTCTTGCTAGGCAGCAATAACCCAAGCATACCCTGAGAATGAACCTGTGTTCCTTAGTGAATGTTTGCTCAGTGTTCCCAGCTATGGATCCCAAGAATGGCCAACTCAGATGTTTACACCATACCTATGAGAAATAACCCAGAGCCTGGCCTGTTCCTTGGAACGCAGGCCATACAAGGAACTGAGCCCATTTGTTTTGAGCTAGGTAGGGGTTGCTAAGTTGAGGTTGCTGTGGGAAGGGTACTGTATAACCTGCATGCTTTTACAAATGGGAGCAGTTTTCCTCTCCAGCCTGCGGCTCCTGCACTCTCTGTATGTACGTTCCCTAATAAAGCTCATGTCTCCAGGTCTTTTCTTCAGTTTCTCTGAGGTGGTACCCTCCCAGCTCACAAGCTTGGAGGTCTAGTATGACAGTAGGGAACCCAATGTCTACCACAAAAGATGATCTTACCAAAAACATATACCACTAGCTTTGTTTCCCAGGACCAAAATCAGATTATAACTTTGCCTAAAGCAGAGCTGCTGAGAGTTTCCTTGCTCACTTGCTTTTGGTTAAATTTGGTCCATCCCTGCTCTGAATCTGGTGGGATGTGATGTTCCAGCTTCTACTTGAAGCCATAAGTTACCATAAGGAGTTTATTGTGCCTCAGATGGTGATTCAGCGTACCAGGAGACCCTGGGAATAGATAGTCTTTATCTGATTGTGGTGACAGCAAAATATGCCCTCAACTACACCACACCAGTATCTGAAAACAAATTTGAATCTTGATGGTAAAATTCAGTATGCAGAATCATTGTTTTGATTTCCTAAGAGAAATGGAAAAACTGATTCAGAAATATAAATAGCCACAGGCTTCCTACAAAACACTATTTTTCATAGCCTTTGAATATTGTTTTAATGAGAGACCTGTATCTCATCTTTTATCAATGGCTTCCTTATTTTAAAAAACTAAGATTTACAATGCATATGATTATTTTATTCTTGGTTTGGACCCACTTAATCTGTGCTTGCAAAATGTAGTTTACAGCTACCTCAAGGCAGCAGGCACCATCACAGCTTACAGCCACTGAATTAGGTCTTTCTCCTCTGTGGTTCATAAATGATGGAAGGCCCAGTGGCGTGGCATCCTGTTCAGTGAAGCACATGATCTTTCTACCACCAAGGGGCTTTAAGCAGAGTTGGGTTTGGTTTGTTGGTTTTAGTTTGGTGTGTTAATCTTTTCTCAGTCGGGGATGTTTACTTACTTACTTAGAAATATCCTATGGTACATAATTGTATATACTAGTACTTTGCAAAAAATGAGAGAATTATTGCCCTCATACAGTCAAGAGTTGGGAGATTTAACTGAGAGGAAATATTGAAACTGTTTAAAAGCTCAGGACTTACAACCTGATTGCTAGAATCTGAATTCTAATTCTAACCCTTCCTGGACCTCTCTGTGCCTCAGTTTCCTCATCTATGAAACGGGGACAGTGATAGTAGAGCTCACAGGTGTTTGTAAGCTTCAGTGAGTTAAGGATTATAAAGTGGTTAGAATGGCTCACGGTACAAAAATAACTAACTTTTACATAGAACTTACTAATAAGAACTTAAATGTTTGCTTTTATTTATCCTAGACCAAACCACCATTACTTTTTAGCTGGACTTAGCTTCCCCATTAGTTTTCTCTACCCTTCTTAAATCTATTCCCCACCCCACATAGCCAAAAGATATTTTCACATTAAAAAAATTGTCCATGGCTTAGAAATGAATTATAAACTTAAAGGCAAAATAAACTGCCATTAGCTCTGTACTCTGGTTGATAAAGTTGTTTCCCATGGAAGTATGGGTTAAGAAATCTGCTACTACTATAGATGTATAATGGAACTGAAAAATTAAGTAAATGGAAGCTGTTGGAGTGATCATTTACAGATAAGTGCAAGAGGATGCCAGAATTATCCATGTGGTAATGAATTAGAGCTGAGTTATCAGTATGAGCTCATGTTTAGCTTAATACAGACACAGGCGGTTAAATATAAAATATAAAAATACTTGTAGATGGGTGTGTGTGTGTGTGTGTGTGTGTGTGTGTGTATGGATTAGTATAAACACATATATTTCCTTGCTTTGTCAGCTGACAAGGTCTAGAAGGAATGATTCATCAGTAACAACAAGTATACGTAGCATCCAGATCTTGGTTTCTAATACCATTTTCCAATGTGATTATATTGCAATTTATGGGGAAAGGGCAGATTTTAGGACTGGGGCAGGAAACATATGAGATGAGCCTATAACATCAGAAAGTGAGAGAGTGTTGAAACACTCACACATGCATACAATGATGGGTTTGGTTTGGTTTTGTTTTTTATCTTTCTCTAATTTGGTTCAGCAGTCCTTTCAGGAGAGTGACTATATACTCTAGCCCTGCCCTGACAGAGCTCTAGGGGATTTGGTCATGGATGTTTACATCATGCCTTTCATGGAATACTTCTTTATCCTGGAGGACAGCCTAGCACTTAACTGTGTAATCTGTGACCAGGTACCTGACCAGGTGTTGAACAAATTTCTCACAAGAAATTTGTTTATATTGGCAGATGCCCTTTTACTCTTGTCTGACCTGTGTCCAATTTATTTCTTTGAAGATAACCACTTTCTATGAGAGCCTTGGCCAGGATAAAAGTTAGGTCCAGATATATCTGTCAGATGAAACATAGAGAAGGCAACACACACATACCTACACAAAAATAGAAAATAACAGAAGCAGTTTATTACCTACAGGTCTATAAGAAATGAGGGATACTGGCCAGGTGAGGTGGCTCACACCTGTACTCACAGAATTTTGGGAGGCCAAGGCAAATGGATCACCAGGTCAAGAGATCGAGACCATCCTGGCTAACATGGTGAAACCCCATCTCTACTAAAAATACAAAAAAAAATTAGCCGGGTGTGATGGCGGGCACCAGTAGTCCCAGCTACTCAGGAGACTGAGGCAGGAGAATGGCGTAGACCCCGGAGACAGAGCTTGCAGTGTGCAGAGATCAGCCACTGCACTCCAGCCTGGGTGACAGAGCGAAACTCCATCTCAAAAAAAAAAAAAAAAGAAAGAAAGAAAGAAAGAAAAGAGGGATACCAAGGAAGGCCATCAGAAAGGTCGCAGGACAATGCATTCAACCAGCAGGTGAGGAGCCAGAGAAAGAGAGGGACCTAAGGACTGAGGCCTTGATTGGGATCCAGGGCATTGCTCCAGCAGGTTTCCCAGGGGGAGTTCTAATTGGTGGGTTTAAAGCAAACAGGCAAAATTCCATGTGGTCATGCTATGACTGAAAGGTGGTCACTGAGACATACGTAGTCCCTGTGGAGTGTGGGAGTCAGCGGAGTGAGTCAAGTTGGCTACATCTAGCTGTTCCAGAGGGAGGGGGTCACCAAGAGCAGTTGTATAAGGCAGATATCTGGATTGACCACACTGAGAAACTGAGAGCAGGCAGAGAACTGGAAACTGGATCAAGGGTGACTAATCCCTGCTTCTAATAGGAGAAAGTTAAAGCTATATTCAAAGTGAATACTGAGGCAGCATAAAATTGCAGACATTCACTATGTGGGGTTATGTGTAAAGGACACAGGAACCAATGGAAAGAACTCCTGATGGTTGCAACAAAATAAATGAAGTAGAATTTGATTATAAACCAAAGTGTACAATTAATATCCATGAGTCCATACTAATATAAACAAATGATCAGATACAAATAAATGAGGGAGAAAAGACAAGTCTCTCATGTAGAATTCCAAATAATGTATGTAAATATCCTGCCTTTAAGTTTGAGAATAACTCTCCACTCCTTCAATGTAGTCTGTGCATAGCAACTGTCTTCTTAAGAGATATATGAAAGGGGGAGAAAAGAGTCACTTTACCATGGAGAAAACTGACAAACTGTCCTAGCCAAGTGATCAAGGTCAACATCAACAGAGATCAATCGTGTTGAAAGTATGTACCTTTATATACACCATGGAATACTATGCAGCCATTAAAAAGGATGAGTTTGCATCCTTTGTAGGGACATGGATGCAGCTGGAAACCATCATTCTTAGCAAACTATCACAAGAACAGAAAACCAAACACCGCATGTTCTCACTCATAGGTGGGAACTGAACAATGAGATCACTTGGACTCGGGAAGGGGAACATCACACATCGGGGCCTATCATGGGGAGGGGGGAGGGGGGAGGGACTGCATTGGGAGTTATACCTGATATAAATGACGAATTGATAGGTAAAAAAAAAAAAAAAAAAAAAGAAAGTATGTACCTTTGATATCCTGTGATCAAAACAGCACTTTTCCTTTGTGGTCTTTCTTCCACAAACCCGTAAACTAAGTCTCGCCATGAGAAAAATATCAGAAAAATCACAATAGAAGGACTTTCTACTAAATACCTACACAAGTTCTCCTTCAAATCATCGAGGTTATCAAAAACAAGGAAAGTCTGAGAAACTGTTGCAGCCAAGAGGAGACTAAGGAGACATGATAACTGAAAGTAATGCACTGTCCTGAATGGGACCCTAGAACACAAAAAGGACATTGAGTAAAAACTAAGGTAATCTGAATAATCTATGGGCTTGAGCTAACAATAATGTATCAATTCAGGTTCATTAGTATGATACCAATACACCATAGTAGTGTAAGATATTAATAAGAGGGGAAACCAGATGCATGGTGTATAGGAACTCCTTGTATTGTCTTTACAATTTTTCTATAAATCTAAAACTGTTCTAAAACATAAAACTTACTTAGTGAAATTTGTCCATGTCGTTCCAGTGACTTCTGTATGAAATTCCTAGTCTTTCAAGTGCTCATCAGGTTCTAACCAACAGAGTTCCACCTACTTCTAAACCCCCATCTCTGGCCCATCCCCATAGCTCTCCATGAACTTGACACCTTAACCTCCATCAGTCCATGAATGTGCAAGGTCCTCAGCTACTTTGATCTCATACATACTTACCTCTCCACCCACCAGACTCTTACCTCAGCTTCTGATGAAGGGGCTAAACCAGATCATACTGTCAAGCTTTTACCAATTCAATCATGGTGGACTTAGGTTAAATAATGAGCAAGTACTGAAGGGCTCTGTACAGAGTTAGGTCCCATATGTCCAATCTTTCTTTCAGTAGCTACATTGCCTTTGCATCCTTCCTTGCTAAGTTTGCAGACATTCTAAATAGTATTTTCTTCTCATTTCAATATGATCTTTATGAAACCAGATACGTAGTTACCGGTTGTTAAAAAATACTTACGGAGAGTCTTGCCTGTTTCACAGTAATCAAACAAACATATGCTCAAAGAATATCATTTTCCTCTTCCTCACACAAGTCGGCCAGATGATCCCATCTGTACTAAGGCAGCAGACGAGCCTTCGGCAAATTCATTCTTTCAAGACCAGCTGCCAAAGCTAATTTCCTCTGTCCTCCGTCTGCTGGAAAGTGGCACTGACTTTGTAGATGTTGTTTACATTATAGACTCTCAGCTATCTATTCTTTTTCCTTTACTATGGCAAAACCTGCATGATTTCTAATTACTTTCTGAAGAAAACTCTGCAGTGAAAAATGAATCAAGTTGTTTGAGATGATATGTTGAGCTAGGGTGCTTTGGGTTTCACAGTCAGTACCTTCATAAAAGTGTAAATTATATACTCTTTCTCCCACTCCCCAAAGAGGCTAGAATAATAGCCTCCCTAGTAGACCTGGCCCGGATTCCTAATGAAGGCGTAAAGCCTCCTTTTTCTTCTTTGGGAAACCTACTGAATCTTTGAAGTAGCTCATAATGATCTTAATTGGCTACAAATCTTAATTATTTCTATACTTAAGTGCATTCATGATATTTTTCTCGTTGTTCTTAATGGAAGCTATTTTCCCCAATGGACTTCAGTTCCTCAAGTCTAGCTTCAAAAAAGTCAGTAAAATTGATCTTTTAGATACCATTCCTTATATGGCAGCAAATGAGATATTAAAAAGCAATGTTAGGCTCATTATTTTTTATGTTATAGTGTTTATAAGCAAACAGTTTGAAGTCTGTTTGCAGAATAAGCCATTATTTTAAGTGGTCCCCAAATTTGCAAAAATGTCAGTCTGCCCTCAGCTCCTAGCTTTGCTACATTGACTAACTTTCTGAAATAAGCTTTGTATCGTTTATTTATAAAGAAAGCCAAGTACATGTGCAAATATCACCCTCGAATTATAGAAAATGGTTTCAAAAGGTTAAACAATTCACCATGAGTGTCAGCAAATACAGCTGCCAGATGAGAGAAGAATATCTCAACAAAAGAAGGGGTATTGAATTATGTGATCCCAGGAGGCTCTTACAATAAAAGATTTGAGATGATTATTTATAATTAACCTCAACTAACCAGAACCTAAGGCCTTTAAATAATTGCAGGCTCATACCAACTCCACCATCTTTAGGAAGAAAATATTTTTCAATAACAACTGTTGACATAAAAATGGTTTTTTAACTGCTCTCAGCCATAAATTTCAATTAAATAGAATTCCTCTTCCAGTAAATTACACTTCCCACTCATAGCAATGATGAATTCCTTTCAAATGAGTAACTGTGTGATGATTAATTTTACGTGTCAACTCAACTGGGCTAAGGGATGCCCAGATAGCTGGTAAAACATTTCTGAGTGTGTCAGTGAGGGTGTTTCCAGAAGAGATTTGCATTCAAATCGGTACACTGAGACAAGAATATCCACCCTCACCAATGTGGACAGGCATCATGCAATCCACTGATGGCCTAAATAGAATAAAAAGGTGAAAGAAAGGGAAATTTGCACTCTCTGATTAAGTTGGGACATCCACCTTCTCCCATTCTCAGGCTTGGGCAGGAACGACAGCAGCAGCTTTGCTGGGCCTCTAGCTTGCAGAGGGCAGATTGTGGGACTTCTTGACTTCCACAACCACAAAGCCAATCCCTCCTCAACACATCTCTCTCTGTATATTTATATATATCCTATTGATTCTGTTTCTCTGGAGAACTCTAACAAAAACTACAACAATAAAAGTGTATTCATGATGACTGCCTTTCTAGAAAAATCTAAGAAGACAGGTTTATCAGTTAGGTGCAAGCAACAAAAATCCCAATTCATAGTGTTAAGCAACAATGATAATTTATTGGTTCACATGTTTAGCAAGTCCGTAAGCAAATATGCTGCTTCATCTGCAGCAGCTGAAATGATATCACCAATGACCCTGGACTCACCATCCTATGTCAGGTCTATCCTCAGGCTGCTTAAGTGCTCCTCTGGCAGCCCTGGGGATCCCTCCAGTAGCTGGGAATGACTGCAGAAGCTTGGCCCCTCACACCTCACATCTCACCTTCCAAAACAAGTGAGTTTCTTCTGATGGCTGTCCCAGAAGATGAGAAAGTTGTTCTTTCCCTGAAACCAATATCTCATCATGTCTCTATGATTCTGACTGGATCATGTGCCCATCTCTGAGTCAATTGCTGTGACCAGAGAGACTGGATATCTAGTAGGCTTAAGCCAATCTCAGACCAGCCTTGGAATTAATTGGACTAAGACATCAGGGCTTTTGGGAGAAAACAAAACAGGAGTTGATACTAGAAAGAAAACAAACAAA
Source organism: Piliocolobus tephrosceles (assembly GCF_002776525.5). Lineage (NCBI taxonomy): Eukaryota > Metazoa > Chordata > Mammalia > Primates > Cercopithecidae > Piliocolobus > Piliocolobus tephrosceles. The sequence continues at coordinate 54,240,335 of NC_045440.1, forward strand.
TGTCTACTGTAACAACAAACAAGGAAATTTCAAATTTCAAAAAACAGACAGGGCACTGAAGTCAGAATAAAGACAGGAGTGACAGCAGAGTTAATGGCATTGGCTACTCTAGTTTTACAACTGATTGAGCCAGGAAGACACTTTTTGCCACATTTTCCCAAGCACTCCAGCTGGGTTAAAAGTCCCTGGATGCTTGAAGATTGAGTGGTTGTGAGTCCACATAGAAACAGCTAAAAATAAACCAAACTTCAAAAACTCTGGAAAATAACCACATTCACTTGAGAGGTCTTTGGAAGCAGACAGGTCTGAGATTGCCTCTAAACTGCACAACTTATTAGCTATGTGGCTTTTAGAACCTTACTTACCCTTCTAAATACAGTTTTTTCATCCGTATAGTAAAAATAATAGGACTTCAAATAATACTTAATTCATACTGGTGTGAGAATGAAAATAAGAGCTTGTAATCAAAGCATCTAGTAAGGGACTCAGTGCATGGCATGACTGGGTATAGGATTCCCACCACTGAGGTTTTCTAAGGAGTGATGGAACCATTTCTCTCCTTCCAAACACCACGAGGCCACATCAGTGTCTCTGGGGCCATTGGACAAAACTAGCACATTGCCAAGAGGTCTGTTTTCTGGTTATTTGGTCAGAAACCATTTTCTGATTGTTGCTTTCTTTATAGATTCTTGGATGGCAAATATCTCATTCACAGACACATGCCTAGGATTATTCCTTTGTCTAAAATAGATCTTTTTACACAAAAAGCAATTTTTATAATGATAAAGAGAAAGTTGAGGAAAAGAAGGAGATGGAGTAGACAATTCTTATCACCTTCTTAGTTGAGAAAGTAACCAAACCACCCACTTCCATAAAATAATCACGCAGTTTTGAAAAATTAGTTCAGCTTCCTGGTTCTTCCATCACTCCTAGCAAAAACCTCACTTTATCAATTTTCTTTTCAAAGAAAGGTAAACATCCTCTTTCTTCCCAGGCCTTTATTTAACTATCATCACATAGCAATTAAAAGGATCAAAGCACAGCAGTAATTCGCAAAGTGCCTTGAGATTTTGATGGGAAGTATTATGCACAGACTAGAAAACAGGAAGAATAAGAGAAAATGCAAAACCAGCCAAGACTATATATGGTGGTGGCCTTCGCACAATGTCACGAGTCGCACTGAGTGTAAGTGGTGAGTGTTTCCAACACGACATTTCCTTGGCTCCCTGCTGCTACCAGGGATTATTCTAAGTGAACATTCCTGTTGGGTGACCAGTGAAATGTATTTGACACTTCAGTGTCTCACAAAGTTGCAAAGGAGGTAACAATATTACCAAACTAATCAGTGCTGATGGCTAAGAGTGAGAGGGGAAGGACTTTGTTCAGCGTTCTTCTCCCCAACCAAGTGTGTCCTGCTTTTTCCAGGAGACAAGTGTCTAATTTGACTGTGACTGTTTGGACCTTAATTAGAAGTCTAGTACAAACATTTCTAAAACAATTGGAAGAGGAAGGTCATTAAACTGTCAATACTCCTCAAGCTTTGCTACAATACAATTGACTTCTTGCTTAGGCAATAGATTGAATAGCAATTTATAATCCATTAAGAGTAGGTATGATGTATTTCTGGTACAGGCACTCGCTACTCTGCTGCAGATTATTTTGGATGTATTGATTTTGAGGTACCCCTGACATATTCCAATATGATCTCTAGGAAAAAAATAATGTCTTATATATTGTTTATTTTCCCTTCTGTAATGCATACATTTTTATCTCAAAGACATAAACTCAATTAAACAACATTTCATGAGAGAATTACTAAAATAGATTCATTATTATCTGCCCAGTACTTAAACTAACAGTTATGACTATGAATAAGTAGTATGTACTGGCCTGTGGTCCAGAAGAGCCACATTCAGAAACAGAAGTTTAGACTGGGCGTGGTGGCTCACACCTGTAATCCCAGCACTTTGGAAGGCTGAGGCAGAAGGATCGCTTGAGGCCAGGAGTTCAAGATCAGCCTGGCCGACCTGGCAAAACCCCATCTCTACTAAAAATACAAAAATTAGCTGGGCATGGTGTTGTGTGCCTGTAATCCCAGCTACTCAGGAGGCTGAGGCAGGAGAATTTCTTGAACCTGGGAGATGGAAGTTGTGAGATCATGCCACTATACTCCAGCCTGGGTGACAGAGTGAGACTCCATCTCAAAAAAAAAAACACCAGAAGTTTATTGTGTTCCGATTACAAGAACCTCTAATTTCATTTGATGTAAGTAAAAAACACCCATAACTTAAAAGATAGCTAAGTCAAGCTCTTTTTTCCTCTTGCTATCTGAACTATGTGTTCACTTTAATTGTTGAAACCTACATGATATGTACTGTTCCACATTATAAATGTCAAAATATAAAAAGATCATAGGTGAAGGTGTTGAAAACCAATGTTGAAATATTTTTTGAAACTATAGTATTTTTTCTATGAATATATCTTTCAAGGAATTAGATGTAAGAGTAAAAAAAGACCAAGCTGACAAATTCTGCCCTATTCTCAGTATATGATGGTGAAGTTTTTGTTTTTTGTTTTGTTTTGTTTTGTTTTTTTCAAGATAGAGCCTTGCTCTGTTGCCCAGGCTTGAGTGCAGTGGTGTGATTCAGCTCATGGCAATCTCTGTCTCCGAGGCTCAAGAGATTCTCCTGCCTCAGCCTCCTGAGTAGCTGGGATTACAGGCATTTGCCACTGCACCCAGCCAATTTATGTATTTTTAGTAGAGATGGGGTTTCACCATGTTGGCCAGGTTGGTCTCGAGCTCCTGACCTCAAATGATCCACTCGCCTCAGCCTCCCAAAGTGCTGGGAATACAGGCATGAGCCATCATGCCTGGCCTTCATGGTAAAGATGTTTATTCACAACATCCTTGAAGAGTATACATCAAAAACAATATAGAACTTCAATATTTTGATGCCAAATGTTGTCTAGAAAGATGTAGGAACATATTTTTCAAATTATTAAAATTACTATAAAGATATCAATAATCAGACATTTTCCTGGTTCAGAAACAGGTTTTTCATAGTAAAAAGTAAAACCACTAAAATGTGGCTACATATAGAAGTCAGATTACAAGTGTTTTTGCTTACAACAAAAATATTGTAAAATGATTAAATGTATATTTTAAACTTTAAAAACTCCATAGCCGTGTTGGAAACAGGAAGCTATCATCAATGAATCCAAAATTGCAAAGCCTTCTTGGAGAATAGACAGCAGCTGGGAATTGAATATAAGCATGAAAAAAACATACACAGTCAAAAGCATGCACAGATGAAAACTAACACAATCAACCAAGCACAATTGACATTTGAGGAAGATCAAAAGCGTCAAGGAGTAGCCCAAATTAACAAGTGAAAAAAACAACCTTGGAAGAAGAGAAATAACCCAGAATTTAGGAAAAAAAAAAAAAAAAAAAAAACTAAACAACTTCTAACTAGTATACTGTGAGTGACTCAAGAGAATATTATATCACAAAAATATTGTTCTGTGAAAATAGAGCTATCCCAGAAGCAGAAAAGTGCTCTTAATCCTTCAAAAATAACCATCAAAATTAAAATGTCAATGGACATGTTGAATAATAGAATGAACATGGCTGAAGATCAAATAAGTGGTAAAGTGAATCTCCTAAAATACAGAATGAGAAGGCAGAGACTTTTTTTTAAGTGACAGGAGAGTCAAAAGCATGAGGACCAACGTATGTGGCATTAAGTACGTCTGAAAGGGATGGGAGAAGGAATGGAAGAGAAAATTAAAAGTTCATTTTCACAATTGAAAACCAAGAAAATTAATTTTGTAAAAGCATATACACACCCACCCACACACACACATTAACAACACTCACGTTGACACAGCCTGGAAAAAGACTTCAATGTAAATGCAAATTCTAAATACTTGTCTCATAAGATGAAAATTAGACTGACAGCAAATTTCTAGTATCTATTCGCTATTGAATACCAGAGTAATATACAAAGAGTATGTTTAGAAAGAGTACTATATATACCCTACTGAATACCAAGTATCTAATGGACAACCTCCCAGAATGCAAGCTTTTATGCTTGGTGATCAGCCCAAGATAGACAGGGATTATTGTCTGATTTGTTCACTGCTGTGATTCCAGCACCTTCAACAGCTCTTCATTTATTAAATGCTCATTTAGGATTTGTTGAATGACTAAAAGTTAGAAGAAAGAAACAATTTTCAAAATAGAATGCTATTATGCTCAGCCAATAAAGCATTTAAATATGAAATTTTTGGAGCATGCAAGACTTTAAATGTTATCACTCATAAATTAATATCATCCTCCAGAAGAAGAGATCAAGTAAGAACTACAAAGGAAGAAAAAGGTTGGGGGAACAAGAAGGAGGGGATAGAAAAGGAAGAGGAAGAAATCAAGGAAGAGGAAGGTATGAAATACAAGAAAGAAGGATGAGTAAACACAACAGTAAAACATAATCTTTCTTTTTCTTCTTTTTTTTTTTTTTTTTTTTTTTTTTTCTTTCTTTGAGATGGAGTTCCACTCTTGTTACCCAGGCTGGAGTACAGTGGCACAATGTCAGCTCACTGCAACCTCCACCTCCCGGATTCAAGCAATTTTCCTGCATCAGCCTCCTGAGTAGCTGGGATTACGGGTGCCTGCCACCACACCCAGCTAATTTTTATATTTTTAGTACAGACGAGGTTTTACCATGTTGGTCAGGCTGGTCTCGAACTCCTGACCTCAGGTGATCCACCCACCTTGGCCTCCCAATGCTGGTATTACAGGCGTGAGCCACCACACCCAGCCTCTAAAATGTGATTTTAAAACGGATCATACCCATAATGAAGGGAATATTCTATCAAGAGAAGAGAATTAGAAAACACCTGATGACACAAAACTGGGAGGAACTTAGAAGGAAATCAACAAATCTACAACCATAATCACTGGTGGTTAGGAGAATTTTATTACTTTGCCAGAAATTCATCAATTAGGAATTAGTTGAAGTTTGGTTCTTCTAATGTCAATAGAAAAATGAAGTTGAGTTGTTGGTGCCAAGGGAGCAAGCTATCCAGAACACATTGCAATATAGCTAGTGCAGAACATCCAGGTGAAGGGGAGAATTCAATTTATTTTTTAACGCTCTTGTACATTTTATGTAAGTTCACATAAATGTTTGGAATGACTTGCACCAACCTGTGTACCTCTGAGGCCCAACATGGCATTGCCAAGAGCAGGAGAGGAATATGATAAAGAGAAATTTATTTCTCACACACTGTATATTTCTGTGCTGTTTGACATATTTACAAGCAGATGGTTTTATTCTATTACCTGTGTAAAACAAAATGAATAGATGTTTTTAAATGTGACACATACACATAAGAAAAGAGAATTAACAGGCTCAGACCCAAAATCTTAGGTGGTAGTGGGCTACAGGACAATAAAATAAATAGTAACATTAAAAGTTTACTTTTTAAAAAATTTTGGAGACAGGGTCTCTTTATCACCCTGGCTGGAATACAGTGGTGTGATCATGGCTCATGGTAGCCTCAAACTCCTGGCCTCAAGCAACACTCCCACCTCAGCCTCCTGAGTAGCTGGGACTACAGGTGCACGCCACCACACCTGGATAATTTTAGTTTTCTAGAGATAAGGTCTCACTATGTTGCCCAGGCTTGTCTTGAACTCCTGGCCCCAAGCAATCCTCTGACCTTGGCCACCCAAAGTGCTGGGATTACAGGTGTGAGCCACCATGCCCTGCCTACAGCTTACATTTTCAATTGTTTTCTCATCCATTATTTTAAAACATAAATTTCAGGTAGATAAGTTAAAAATATGGATGTTTTAATATAAAAATAATTACAGACACTTTGGAAAATTGAATTAGGAGAAAACCACTTACACTTACTGACTAGGATAATCACCATTAGCAATTTGAAAGTATTTTCTATACTACTTTCCCAACAATGGTTTATATTGCTTGAATAACACTTTAACAACATCTTATAATGTTTTTGTCACTTCACATAGCATCTTTATAAATATCATGTTTAAAAATCTAATTATACTCCATCATAAGGGTATACCATAGTTGCTTAATTATTCCCCTACTGTTGAATATTTTGATAGTTTCCTATTTTACTTTAGGTGGGTTAAAAATCTTCCTGTATATAAATTTTCCCACATTTTGGATTACCTGTTAACCAGTAATAGAATTCTAAGCCCCACAATCATCTGAATGGGCCCCTTCTCTCAGCAAAGCCATTCCAAAGTTAACCTAAGAAACTAGTTCAGGCCATGATGGGAATGGGGAGCCAGACACGCCTCATGATACCCTTCTCCCCTTTGGAATTACTGACAGAACAGACTCTTCTAAGTCTGACAAGAAACATTTACAAACTATTTTCTCTGAAGCCTGCTACCTGAAAGCTTCAACTGCATGATAAAACCTTGGTCTCCACAACCCATGTTGTAACTCAAACATTCCTTTTTATTGATAATAACTCTTTCAACGAATTGCCAGTAAGAAAACTTTTAAATCTACCTGTGACCTGGAAGCTCCCGCTTCCAGTTGTCCTGCCTTTCTGGACTGAACCAATGTACATCTTACGTGCACTGATTGATGTCTTATGTCAGCCTAAAATGTACAAAACCAAGCTGTACCCCAACCACCCTGGGCATAGGTTGTCAGGACCTCCTTGGGCATGTCCTTAACCTTGGCAAAATAAACATTCTAAATTGATTGAGACCTGTCTCGGATACTTTTTGTTTACATACCTAAGGATAAATTCCCAGAGGGAAAATTGGAGTGACAATGGGCTTGAATATTTTAGTGACTTCTGATAGTATAAATTGCAAAACTGCTTTCCTAAAGAGTTGTATCACTTTAATAAATCTCTGTGTTGCTCTGCTCCCACAGGAAACTTGAAATGCACACCTGCTCACAGCAATGTCCAAGGGATCCAAGTGTGGTTAAGATTATGCCAAGGTATTTTATGTATTGTAGCTACAATGAAGTGTGTTTCTCTCAACTTCTACTGTGTTTTCTAGTCATTCCTGACATATGATAATGCATTCAATGTTTGTATATTAATCATTTTGTTTACCTCTCATATTAACTTTTCATTTCATTTTCAATTGATTGCTTTGATGTTTCTAGTTATAAAATGTTTTCAGCTAGAAAATAATTTTTTTCCTTCTAAAATGGTTACACTTATTTCGGTTCCATGTCTTATTGTAAAAGATAGAGCTTCCAAGCTAATGTTTGAAGAACAGTGATAAGAGTGACCAACTTTAGTTTGTTCCTGATTTTAATTGTAATGTCTCTACAAACTCTGCCCTGCATTTAATTTTGACCTTGTTGTAGAAAGTATATTTCTGTTCAAACTGTCTCTGTCATTTTTATCAGGATTGCGTGTTGAATTTTAGAAGTTGTCTTTTCAGTGTTTATTGACATGATTATATATTTTGCTTTTACTGAATCATCATTATAGTCTTCTGTTAGCCATATATATAGGAGACAGTTTTGCCTTTGTATTTTAATATGCAATGGAATCATATTTACTGATAATTTATGTAGGTGTTTCCAGAATTTATTTATGCATCAACATTTTTGTTTTTGTAGAATAAAAGAGTAATTTCTTATCCGTTTCTACATTATGAAACAGTTTTATAGCAGGAAATAATTTATCCCCTAAATACTTGAAATAATTTGCCAAGAAAATTTTCTGTGCCTAGAGACTTTTGAACAATAATTCCTTGCTAAATTGACTTCATCTATGATGAATAGTTTATTTACAGAGGTAAATAAAAAGGGAATCAAAAAATAATATGTAGAATAAATGAAACCAAATCCTGGTTCTTTAGAAAAAGATGAAAAAAGTAAACAAATTTTAGCCAGACTAAGAAAATAAGGAACAAGATGCAAACAATTAAAATTAGAAATGAAAGTAGAGACATTAGTACCAACTTTACAGAAATAAAAAGGGTGGTAAGAGAACACTATGAACAATTGTATGCCAACAAATAAAATAGCCTAGATGAAACGAATAAAATAGCCTAGATGACACATTCCTAAAAAGACACAAATTACCTAAACTGACTCAAGAAGCAATAGAAAACCTGGACAATCTTAAAAGATTGAATCAGTAATAAAAGACCTCACAACAAATAAAAGACCAGAAGCAGATGGCTTCACTTAGAAATTCTATCAAACATTAAAAAAATTGATTTGAATCTTTTCCAAATTCTTACTTAGATAGAAGAGGATGCAACACTTCCTAATTCATTCTATGAGGTCACTATTACCCTGATGCCAAAACTAGACAGAGACATCACAAGAAAAGAAAACTTCAGACCAATATATCTGTTGAATATGAACACAAAACACTTCAACAAAATACCAGAAAACTGAATCAAACAATATGCTATAAGGATTATATACCAGGATCATGTGGGATTTATCCTAGCAATGCAAGTGTGTTTCAACATAAGAAAATCAATCAATGTAGTACATCAAATTGACAGACCAAGTAGAAAACACATGATCATCTCAATTGATGCAGAAAAATGTTTGACAAAATCAAATACCATTTCATGATTTTTAAAAACATTCAGAAACTAGAAATAAAAGGGAAATTCCTCAATACTTTTAAGGGTCTTTATGAAAAATCCACAGCTAACATTATACTCAGTGATCAGACTGACAGTTTTTCCCCGAAAGATAAGGATGCTTGCTTTTACCCCAGCTATACCACATTATACTGTAAGTTCTAGCCAGAGTAAATAGGCAGGAAAAATAAATAAAAGACATACAAATTGGAAAAGAAGAACTAAAACTATCTCTATTTGCAGGTGACATTTCTATGTATAGAAAATACTAAAGAATACATAATAAAAACTAGAGCTAAGAACTTCAGCAAAGCTGCAGTGTGCATGAATACTCAAAAATTAATTGTGTTTATATGCAGCAGCAATGAAAAATCCATAAGGAAACTGAGAAAACAATTACATTTACAATCACATCCAAAAGAATAGAATATCTAAAAAATAAAAATAAGGATGTGAGAGACTTACACATTGAAAACAGCAAAAATGTTGTGAGAGAAATAAAAGGTGATCTTAATAAATGGAAAACATCTCAATCCAGGGGATGGAATAGTAAATATTGTTAAAATGGCAATACTTTCCAAAGGGATCTACAGAATTAATGCAATTCTTATCAAAATTCCAACAGCCTTTTTTGAAGAGACAGAACATCTGATCTTCAAATGCCTATGGAATTTCAGACAGCTCCAAATAGCCAAAGCAATACTGAAAAAAAGAACAAAGTTGGAAAACTCACACTTCCTGATTTCAAAATGTATTTCTAAGCTACAGTAATAAAAACTGTGGGATTTGGGCCTAAGGAAATAGAATCGAAAGTCCATAAATAAATCCATATATCTATGGTCAACTGGTTTTTTTACAAAAATGCCCAGACCACCTACTGGAGAAAGAAGAGTCTCTTCAACAAATGGCGCTGAGTCCGCTGCATATTCACACACAAAATAATGAAGCCGGACCCCTAACTCATACCATATGCAAACTTAACTCAAAATGGATCAATGACCTAAATGTAAGAGCTAAAACCATAAAGGAAATAGAGGAGTAAATCTTCATAGCTTTGGATTTGGCAGTAAATTCTTAGATATGACATCAAAAGCATTAGCAGCAAAAAAGTAAATAAATTAATTAAACTTTATTAAAATTAAAAGTTTTCATGAAAGACATTAGCAAGAAAGTAAGAAGAAAGTAAGAAGAAAAACTACAGAATGAGTGGAAATGTTCGCAAATCGTTTATCTAATAAGGGCCTAATATCCTGAGTATATAAAGAACTCCTACAACTCAGCAAGATAAAAAGACAACCTAAATTAAAAATGAGTAAAGGACTTGAAGGCATTTATCCAAAGAAGATATACAAATGGCCAATAAGTCCATGTAAAGATGCTCAACAACATTAATCATTAGTAAAATGCAAATTAAAACCACCACTTGATACCACTTCACACCAACTAGGATGACTATACTTTTTTTTTAAGTGGAAAATAAGAGTTAGTGAGGATGAAAAGAAATAGAAACCCTTGTGAATTGCTGATGCTGGAAATGTAAAATGGTACAGCTGTTTCAGAAAACAGTTTGAAAGTTCTTCTAAAAATTAAATGCAGAATTACTATATGACCCAGAAATTCCAGTGCTAAGTATATACCCCAAAAAATTGAAAGCAGAGACTCAAACAGATGTGTGTACATCATGTTCATAGTAGCATTATTTACAATGGCCAAAAGAGAGAAACAACTCACCTATACATCAACAGGTAATGGATAAACACACTGTGATATATCCATACAATGGAATATTATTCAACCATGAAGTGAATGTTGTGCTGCCATATGCTGTAATGTAGATGAATCTTGAAAACATTATGTGAAAAAATTCAGACACAAAAGGTTACGTATTATAGCATTACATTTCTATGAAATATTCAAAATAGGCAAATCCATAGAGACAGAAAGCTGATTCATAGTAGCCAGGAATTGCGAGGAGAAAGAAATCTGGGGAGTCACTGCTTAATGAGCATAACATTTTCTTTGGGGATGATGAAAATTATTTTGAACTAGATAGTGGTGGTGGTTGCACAGGATTATGAATGCAGTAAATATCACTGAATTGTTTACTTTAAAATGCATAATTTTATGTTATATGAATTTCAGCTCAATTGAATTTTTAAAATTAAAAACTTTAGTTCTTTGTAAAGATACAGTTAAGGAACATAAGACAAAAACTTGGAGAAATACTTGCAAAAAACATATCTAATATTTTACAAACATGGCAGAAAAAGATAGGAAAAAAAGAGAAAATGTCTGCCACAGGTAAAAAAAAAAAAAAAAAAAAAAGTATTGCTTTCAAAATGTCCCCCCTCAAGAAATCCTCTATTTTGAGAACTGTCATTGTTCTAGAATTTTCCAAGTTTTTGGCTTATGTTCCTTATTGTATCTTTATAAAGAATCTAAGTTTTTAATTTGATGAGGTTTAATGTATTACTTTGTTTTTGTTGTTGTTATTATATTTATGAAATATATGTCAAACACAAAATTACTTATATACTTTTAAATGTTTTCTTCTAGAAGTTTTATAGAATTAACTTTTACATTTAAATCTATAATTCATTTTAGTTAATTTTGTGTATGGATTGAAATAAGGGTCTAAAATAAATTTTTTGCATGTAGATGTCTAATTGAAGTGTACCATTTGTTTAAAATAATTACCTTGCCTGTAGTCCCAGCTTCTCAGTAGGCTGAGGCAGGAGAATGGCGTAAACCCGGGAGGCGGAGCTTGCAGTGAGCTGAGATCCGGCCACTGCACTCCAGCCTGGGCGACAGAGCGAGACTCCATCTCAAAAAAAAAAAAAAAAAAATTACCATGGCAACTTTGTTCAAACTCAATTGATTATAAATATGTGACTTTGTTTCTGTGTTCTCTATTCTGGTTCACTGATCTTTATGTCTGCCCTTAGATTTATGACTGCACACTCTTTTTCCTCCCCTTTATAGTAGGTTTGGAAATTAGGTCACATGATAACTTCAACTTTGTTCTTTTATTCAAAATTTTTGGGTATTTTGGATCATTTACATTTCCAAATGTGTTTGGGGATTAGGTTTCAAAATCTACAAAGGCATGCTAATATTTTGACAGAGATTGCATTGACTCTTTAGGTCAATTTGCAAAGAATTCTCATCTTATAAATATTAAGTCTTTTAACCTATCACATGGACAATTTCTTCATTTATACAGGTATTCTTCAATTTTTATCAGCAATGTTTTGTTGTTTTCAGTGTACAAGTCTTACATTTCTTTGTGTAAATTTATTTCTAAGTATTTCACTTTTTAAAACGCTATTGTGAATAAAATTGTCTTCTTAATTTTAGTTTTCAGATTATTTTTTGCTAGTACTATGAATGCAGTTGATTTTGCCTGCTGATCTTGTATTTTACATCCTAGGTAAACTTGTTTTTTAGATCTAATAGGGTTTTGTTGTTGTTGTTATTATAAATTCCTTTAGATTTTCTACACACGAGATGATGTGGTGTGTGAAGAATGAGTTACTGATTCCTTTTCAACCTAGAAATTCCTTTTTGTCTTATTGTACTGGCTAAAACCTCCAATACAATGTTAATAAATGTAGTCAAAGCTGATGTCTTTTTCTTGTTCCCTAGTCTTAGGAGAAAGTATTTATTCTGCACTATTTCCTACCATCTTAGCTGTAGGTTTTTTTGTAGCTACTTTCTCAGGCATCTCTCTTCTGTTTCTAGTTCACTGAGATTTTTTATCATAAATAGATGTTCAATTATATACAGCTTTTCCTGGATCAATTGAAATATCATTGATTTTTAATGATTAATTTATGTTTAATTTTTAATTTAAATTTATATTTAGTTGATGTTTGTTTTGTTTTAAATTATTTTTCTTAATTGACTTTTTGAATGTAAAGCCAAATTTCCATTCTCAGAACAAACTCCACTTTGTTGTGGTATATAATCATCTTAGACTGCTTTGTGTTGCTATAACAGAATATTACAGACAGCAATATACAAAGAAAAAAAATATTTCCCACAGTTCTGGAGGTGGGGAAGCCCAATATCAAGGTTCCAGCATCTGGCTAAGAACTTTGTGCTATTCATCCCATAGGAGAAGGCAGAAGGACAAGTGAGGATAAGAGCAAGAGAGGGTTGAACTCATTTTTATAACAACCCACTCTCACAATAACTAACCTACTTCCATGAAAATGGCAATCCATGCATGGGAGCAGAGCATTCATGGACTAATCACCTCGTAACAGTCCCACTCTTAATATCGTTACAGTGGCAATTCAATTTCAACCTGAGTTTTCAAGGGGAAAGTCAAAACCATAGCAATAATCTTTTTTTAATGTTGCTGAATTTGGTTTGCTAATAAAACAGAATCCAGAGTTGCTTCAATATACTAAATAAAATATCCAGTTTTTAGCCAAATTCTGAGGCATGCAAAGAAATGGAAATATGACCATACTCAGGGAAAACCAGCAGCCAATAGAAAATTACTTTGAATTGGCCCCAGATGTTTGATTTGGCAAACAGAGTCTTCAAAGCAACTGTTATTAAAATGTTTAAAGAATGAAACAGAATGATAATAACCCAACAAACAGCAATTCTTAATGAAGAGCTAAAAATTATAAAAGAGAACCAAATAGGTATTCTAAGCTAAATAGTTCAAAACCACATTGAAAATTCACTAGTTGAGCTCAATAACAGATTTGAGATATCAGAATACACTGAAATAAAGATGAGGCACTAGAAAATATCTAATTTGAAGAATGGGAAGGAAAAAGAAGAATAATGAACAGAGACTCAAAGACCTATGGATAACATCAAATTCATCAATATACATGTAATTGGGTGTCCCAGGAGGAGAGGAGGGATAGTAAGGAGCAGAAAAATACTTAATAAATTAAGAACTGAAAGCACCCAAAGTTCATGAAAAACATTAATAGAAATATCTAAGGAGCTCAACAAACCACAAGCAAGATATGCATAAACACAAATAGAATCACTCCTAGTCACACCCAAGGAAGCTTAAAAGTCCAAAGAAAATTCTGACAGTAAGTAATTACATATAAGGTAAATACAATATGATTAACAGTTGACTTCTCATCAGAAACAGTGGGACCAAAAGGCGGTGAAATGACATATTCAACGTGCAGAAAGAATGTCAATAAGTAATTCCATATCCAGTACAACTATTTTTCAAAAAAAAAGATGAAATAAAGGAATCCGAAGATAAACAAAAAATGAGAGAATCCATTGCAAATATACCTGCCATGTAAAATATATAAAAGTAAGTCCTTCGGACAGCAAGAAAATGTTACTAGACAGGAACTTGACTGTAGTTTACCACCAGAAATCCCAAGTACATGGGTAAATATAAAATTATTCATGCTTGTGTGTGTGTGTGTGTGTGTGTATGCCTACTTTTGATAAATTCCCAATGCCCTGAGATGACTGTTTTTCACAATATTGTCCAGTTGATCTCAATATTACCCAATTCACTGGTCAATGATGAGTCTTCATCTGATTTGACCTGTCAGTACTGTTTAATACAGTTAATCACTCTGTCCTTGCCTTGCATTCAGAACATGACTATTTCTTGGTTCTCAGCCTATCTCACAGCCACCCTGTCTCAGCTTCCTTTGTTGAGTTGCTCTCATCTCTTTCAGATCCTGAGAGGTCAAATACCCCAGAATTCTGATTTTGATCTGTTGATAATCATTCCTTGGAGTAATAAATCTATCTACTAATATATGCTGACAACACCCAATCTTATATCTTCAGTCCTAAACACTCCTCTTAAGCAAATTAACTAAGGCACATAATATATATTAAAATAATTCTTTATTTTTCTTCTAAAATTTGTTTATCCCATACCTTTGAACAAATTGGCATAATCTCCATCCTTATAATTACTCATAACTAAATCCTTGACTCTTCTTCTTAGACAATACATCTAAATCTGATTAGTAGCCACCACTTACACTGCTTCCAACCTGATCCAAGCCACAGTCATATCTTACCTCTGCCATTACAACAATCTACTAGTCGGCCTTCTCAGTTTTAATTCCTGCCCTGTATAGTCTATTCTTTAGCAGCAAGAGTAGTTTTCTTTTATGTAAATCAAATCACATCACTCTTGCTTAAAATTACCACTCAAAGTAAAAACCAAAATCTTTAGAAAAACCTGTAGGTCCCTGCATAACCTGCAGCAACTACACCCACTCATATCCTCCTCCCTGATTTTATGTGCTATCATGCCTTCTTTGATCTTTTGATTCCAGATCCCCTGATCTTTCCTTTTCTCAACGAAGCATGCTCAAGATACACATATGGCTCATTTCATTCTGATCTCTACTAAAATCTCACCTTATCAGGGAGGATTCTCTGTATCTTAGAAAGCATACTCTACTTTTGTCACTCTCTACTTCTTTGAGATTTCTTCAGTTTTTTTTTTAAATTAGCATAAGCCACCATCAATAATCTACTTATCTGTTTGTTTATTGTATGTATCTCATACACACACACATACACACACACACACACACACACACACAAATGTAAACCCCAGCAGAGCTGGGATTTTTTAGTTTTATTTTCTGACTTGTCCCAAGAAACTAGATAAGACCCTAGCTCAAGGTAAACTCTCAACAGATGTTTGTTGAATAAATGAAGTAAGCCAATTTTTCCCCAAGTATTTACTAAATGTCTATTAGGTACCAAACACTGTCCTAAGTATAATAATATGTCCTATAATTTTATAAATGATCCTAATAATTTTTTAAATTAAATATAATTATCCTTATTTTGCTGATGAAATACCAAAAGATTAAGGACTTACTTAAGATTACACAGCATGTTAGTGATAGAATTGGATACTTTTTGTTCTTTTTAATTGGTCTTTTCAATTCTTGTTTTATGTCTATTATACCAGTTCTCAAGAATACTGGGTACATTTGGTAACTACAGAAGAATCCATGGAGATAAGATTAGAATTAAGACACAGTGAGAATCATTTTAAGTAACTTCTAACATCTAGTTTTATAATCTTTTGTCAAATTTCAATGACCAGTACTCAAACTAGAATATTAAACTTCTGCAGAATGTTCTCACTCATAAGTAGGAGTTGAACATTGAGAACGTGTGTACACAGAGAGGGGAACAACATATGCCAGGGCCTGTTGGGGGATGGGGGGGTGAGAGGAGGGAACTTAGAGGATGGGTCAATAGGTTCAGAAAACAACTATGGCACATGTATACCTACGCAACAAAGCTGCATGTTCTGCACATATATCCAATTTTATTTTTTATAAGAAAAAGAAAGAAGAAAAAATAAAAATAAACTCCTGCAGAAAATCCTTCTTTCTGATGTTCAGGGCTAGTACAGCAGCCTTTCCACCAGAAAGACATGCTCACAATCAGTCTAAACACTTGGGATTTCCAAACAGTTCTGTCACATGTATTGGAATATTTCTGGAGAATTATTTAAAGGAAAGTTATTGGCGTAAAAATATTCATATGTGTCTGTATATATTCACGTAATTTCTTCCAACTGTGCATTATCTAATTGAGAAATAAATATGGTATATGATGAATAGCAGATATGATCTGCTTAATCCCTTTGGTTCTTCATTTGGCAGGTCAATTTTCAGAGTGAACAAACAGAATACACTTCTCTAAAGCAAGATTTTCTTCTTACTCTGCATTCAAGTCTTAAATAACCCAATTCTAAAGAATATTTTTGCCAAGGGTAATCCTCTTATAACCTCAGCTTAGAAGTCATTCAATAAAAGGAATAGTGAGTGTATAACAGAAGGTTAAGCACTGTTGGAAATGGTCAGTTTTTCTTCATTTCAGGAAAACCAGGTATAGAAACCCAGTATGGAAAACAAAGTTCTTATTTGGCCAGGTTGGAATACTCTGACCAAAAAACCCAATTTTTGGTAGGGTTGTTTTCTTCTTGTAAATTTGTTTAGGTTCTTTGTAGATTCTGGATATTAGCCCTTTGTCAGATGGATAGATTGCAAAAATTTTCCTCCATTCTGTAGATTACCTGTTCACTCTGTTGATAGTTTCTTTTGCCGTGCAGAAGCTCTTTAGTTTAATTAGATCCATTTGTCAGTTTTGGCTTTTGTTGTCATTGCTTTTGCTGTTGGTCATGCAGTCTTTGCCCATGCCTATGTCCTGAATGGTATTGCCTAGATTTTCTTTTAGGGTTTTTATAGTTATAGGTCTTACGTTTAGGTCTTTAATGCATCTTGAGTTAATTTTTGTATAAGGTGTAAGGACAGGGTCCAATTTCAGTTTTCTGCATATGGCTAGCCAGTTTTCCCAACATCATTTATTAAATAAGTAATCCTTTCCCCATTGCTTGTTTTTGTCAGGTTTGTCAAAGATCAGATGGTTGTAGATGTGTGGCATTATTTCTGAGGCCTCTGTTCTGTTCTTTTGATCTATATATCTGTCTTGGTACCAGTACCATGCTGTTTTGGTTACTGTAGCCGTGTAGTATAGTTTGAAGTCAGGTAGGGTGATGCCTCCAGCTTTGTTCTTTTTGCTTAGGATTGTCTTGACTATACAGACTCTTTTTTGGTTCCATATGAAATTTAAAGTATTTTTTTCTAATTCTGTGAAGAAAGTCAATGGTAGCTTGATGGGGATAGCGTTGAATCTATAAATTACTTTGGCCAGTATGGCCATTTTCATGATATTGATTCTTCCTATCCATGAGCAGAGAATGTTTTTCCATTTCTTAGTGTCCTCTCTTATTTCATTGAGCAGTGGTTTGTAGTTCTCCTTGAAGGGGTCCTTCACATCCCTTGTAAGTTGGATTCCTAGGTGTTTTATTCTCTTTGTAGAAATTGTGAATGGGAGTTCACTCATGATTTGACTCTCTGTTTGTCTATTATTGGTGTATAGGAATGCTTGTGATTTTTACACATTGATTTTGTATCCTGAGACTTTGCTGAAGTTGCCTATCAGCTTAAGGAGATTTGGGACTGAGATGATGGAGTTTTCTCAATGTACAATCATGTCATCTGCAACAGAGACAATCTGACTTCCTCTCTTCCTATTTGAATACCCTTGATTTCTTTCTCTTGCCTGATTGCCCTGGTCAGAACTTCAAATACTATGTTGAATAGAAGTGGTGAGAGAGGGCATCTTTGTCTTGTGCTGGTTTTCAAAGGGAATGCTTCCAGGTTTTACCTATTCAATATGATATTGGCTGTGGGTTTGTCATAAATCGCTGTTGTTATTTTGAGATATGTTCCATCAATACCTAGTTTACTGAGAGTTTTTAACATGAAGGGGGGTTGATTTTATCAAAGGTCTTTTCTACATCTACTGAGATCATCATGTGGTTTTTGTCATTGATTCTCTTTATGTGATGGATTATGTTTATCGATTTGCATATGTTGAACCAGCCTTGCATCCCAGGGATGAAGCTGACTTGATGATGGTGGATAAGCTTTTTGATGTGCTGCTGGATTTGGTTTGCCAGTATTTTATTGTGGATTTTTGCATCAATGTTCATTAGGGATATTGGCCTGAATTTTTTGTTGTTGTTGTTGTATCTCTGCCAGGTTTGGGTATCAGGATGATGCTGGACTCCTAAAATGAGTTAGGGAAGAGTCCCTCTTTTTCTATTGTTTGGAATACTTTCAGAAGGAATGGTACCAGCTCCTCTTTGTACCTCTGGTAGAATTCAGCTATGAATCCATCTGGTCCTGGGCTTTTTTTGACTTGTAGGCTATTAATTACTACCTCAATTTCAGAACATGTTATTGGTCTATTCAGGGATTTGACTCTTCCTGGTTTAGTCCTGGGAGGGTGTATATGTCCAGGAATTTATCCATCTCTTTTAGATTTTCTAGTTTATTTGCATAGAGGTGTTTATAGTATTCCCTGATAGTAGTATGTATTTCTTTGGGATCCGTGGTGATCTCTACTTTATAATTTTTTATTGTGTCTATTTGATTCTTCTCTCTTTTCTTCTTTATTAGTCTGACTAGCAGTCTATCTATTTTGTTAATCTTTTCAAAAAACCACCTCCTGGATTCATTAATTTTTTGAAGGGTTTTTCATGTCTCTATCTCCTTCGGTTCTGCTCTGATCTTAGGTATTTCTTGTTTTCTGTTAGCTTTTGAATTTGTTTCCACTTGCTTCTCTAGTTCTTTCAATTGTGATGTTAGGGTGTTGATTTTAGATCATTCCTGCTTTCCCCTGTGGGCAATTAGTGCTACAAATTTCCCTCTAAACACTGCTTTAGCTGTGTACCAGAAATTCTGGTACATTGTGTCTTTGTTCTCGTTGGTTTCAAGGAACTTATTTATTTCTGCCTTAATTTCGTTATTTACCCAGTAGTCATTCAGGAGCAGGTTGTTCAGTTTCCATGTAGTTGTACAATTTTGAGTGAGTTTCTTAATCCTGGATTCTAATTTGATTGGACTGTGAGCTGAGCGACTGTGTGGCCAACAAACATAGGAAAAAAAAACTCATCATCACTGGTCATTAGAGAAATGCAAATCAAAACCACAATGAGATACCATCTCACACCACTTAGAATGGCAATCATTAAAAAGTCAGGAAACAGCAGATGCTGGAGAGGATATGGAGAAATAGGAACACTTGTACACTGTTGTTAGGAAAGTAAATTAGTTCTTAACCATCGTGGAAAACAGTGGGGTGATTCCTCAAAGATCTAGAACCAGAAATATTGGGGCCAGGCCGTAGTGCAGAAAAAAATAAGCTGCCTCTTTTTCAGGGTCTGCAGGTCAAATTGGTCCCAATGGCTTAGGATGCATTTCAAGGGTGGGCCTGTTGATGCCTGAGTATCAGAATTTGACCCAACAATCCCATTACTGGGCATATACCTAACGATTATAAATCATTCTACTATAAAGACATTCTACTATAAAGACATGTATGTTTATTGCAGCACTGTTCACATTAGCAAAGACTTGGAAACAACCCAAATGCCCATCAATGATAGACTGGATAAAGAAAATGTGGCACATATACACCATGGAATTCTATGCAGTCATAAAAAAGGATAAGTTCATGTCCTTTGCAGGGACATGGATGAAGCTGGCAACCATCGTTCTCAACAAACTAACACAAGAACAGAAAACCAAACACTGCATGTTCTCACTCATAAGTGGAAGTTAACAATGAGAACATATGGACACAGGGAGGGGGATATCACACACCGGGGAGTCTCAGGGGGTGGGGAGGCTAGGGGAGAGATAGCATTAGGAGAAATACCTAATGTAGATGATGGGTTGATGGGTGCAGCAAACCACCATGGCACATGTATACCTATGTAACAAACCTGCACGTTCTGCACATGTATCCCAGTACTTAAAGTAGATTAAAAGAAGAAGAAGAAGAAGAAGAAGAAGAAGAAGAAGAAGAAGAAGAAGAAGAAGAAGAAGAAG
>NC_045440.1:54260417-54283216 GCF_002776525.5 Piliocolobus tephrosceles
AGAAGAAGAAGAAGAAGAAGAAGAAGAAGAAGAAGAAGAAGAAGAAGTTGTTTAGGAAGAAGGCAATTAATTAAAAGTAGGAAAGAGATAATCATCGAACAGTACACAGACTTACAAGAACCAAACATTTCTACTTCTATTTCAGTGTGCAACTGCAAAGAGTCTGGGTGGGTTAAGGGAAGCGACCTCGTAAATGAAAAGAGAAAAGTGTGACATTTGCTTAACCAGAAGTGGCTTAAATTGGGAAGATTAAAGTTTGAAGAAGCTTTTTTTTAATCTCATTATAATGAAGTCAAGGAAAGAAAGATTAAAGATAAGCTTTAATCTCTGATTATTAAAGATATAGTTGTGTTCATATTATTTTGAAATATGATAAAAGTAATTTCAACAAAATTTGTATTGCTTACCAATTGATTAGAATTGGTTTGGATTTCCTAGATTTTATTTCATGAACTCGTTTTTCTTTTGCTGAGTAAATTATGCTCTTTATAGACTCTAAAATAGACAATTATCTTGCATGAATTATAACAGGGTATATTATGTAACAGCTAAAGATGAAACACAATTGAAATAAAACTAGTCCATGACTAAATATAGATCAAAATATTTCTGAAGAAAAAAGCAAGACAAAAAGTTATAGAAAGACTAAGGACTGAAATTCTACTTGGAACATATATTAACACAACTTTTTGCCCTGTTTTATTAAAATGGAATAGAAAATACTTGCTAGTTAAAAAAACAAATGTCAAATTTTGTTATCTTAAGTTGACTTCCATCCCACCTTCTTTGGAGTTTTTCTTCCACCAAGATAGTCTTTTTCTGGAAGAATATAGAATAATCTCATTTAGTTTTCTATCTCTAGTCCTTCATTCAAAGAAATCCTGCACTGTTGTGTGTAGAAATATGGTACAGGAGTATCTTAAACAAAATTAGAGTGTGTAATGCAGTATGAAACATATTTAGCATTTTTCCCATTTCCATCACAGAGCTCCTAAAACCCTTGGAATTTCCAGGGTGATAGGAGTGTCTTTTGTTATTCATAAGGAGCCAATTTTGATCTGAGTTTACGCTAAGAAAGTGTCTTGGAGTGGGGCTCCTAGATAGCCATGGTATGGGCCTGGTTACCAGAAAGACTAGAGGATTGGGTTAGAGGATTGGAACTTTCAGCTTTACCCACTGACCTCTGGGAAAAGGGATAGGGGATGAACATTAAGCTCTATTAAGCTCTATTTAAAAATTCTTGAACAACAAGATTTGATGAGCTACTGGGTTGCTGAACATGTGGAGGTGCTAGGAGGGTGATGTGCCCAGAAAGGACATGGAAGCTCTCTGCCCCTTCTCTGTGTACCTTGTCCTATTTCCTCTTCCATTTATTCACTTGTATCATTTGTAATATTCTTTATAATAAACGAGTACACATAAGTGTTTCTTTGAGTTCTGTGAGCTGTCCTAGTGAGAGGTGAAGCCAGCTGGGCTTCTGGGTTGGGTGGGGACTTGGAGAACTTTTCTGTCTAGCTAAAGGATTGTAAATGCACCAATCAGCACTTTGTGTCTAGCTGAAGGTTTGTAAATGCACCAGTCAGCACTCTGTAAAAACACACCAATCAGTACTCTGTGTTTAGCTAAAGGCTTGTAAATGCACCAGTCAGCACTCTGTAAAAATGCACCAATCAGTGTTCTGTGTCTAGCCAAAGGATTGTAAACACATCAATCAGCACTCTGTAAAAACACACCAATCAGAGCTCTGTGTCTAGCTAAAGGTTTTTAAATGCACCAATCAGCACTCTGTTAAAATGCACCAATCAGTGCTCTGTGTCTAGCTAAAGGTTTGTAAGTGCACCAATCAGAACTCTGTAAAAATGCACCAATCAGTGCTCTGTGTCTAGCTAAAGGTTTGTAAGCACCCCAATCAGAACTCTGTAAAAACGCACCAATCAGCACTCTGTAAAATGTACCTATCAGTGCTCTATAAAGTGGATGAATCAGCAGGACATGGGTGGGGCCAAACAAAGGAATAAAAGGTGGCCACCCAAGCCAGCAGTGGCAAGCTGCTTGGTCTCCTTCCACACTGTGGAAGTTTTGTTCTTTTCCTCTTCACAATAAATCTTGCTGCTGCTCACTCTTTGGGTCTGCACTATCTTTAAGAGCTGTAACACTCTCTGCAAAGGTCTGCAACTTCACTCCTGAAGTCAGCGAGACCATGAGCCCACCAGGAGGAACAAACAACTCCAGACGTGCCATCTTTAAGAGCTGTAACACTCACTGCGAATGTCTGCAGCTTCACTCCTGAAGTCAAGAGAGATCACAAACCCACCAGAAGGAAGAAACTCTGGACACATCTGAATATCCAAAGGAGCAAACTCCGGACACACCATCTTTAAGAACTGTAACACTCACCACGAGAGTCCGTGGCTTCATTCTTGAAGTCAGCGAGACCTAGGACCCACCGGAAGGAACCAATTCTGGACACATTTTGGCAACCACGAAGGGACTATCGCCTATTACCAAGTGATGCATACCATCAGACCCCTTTCATTTGCTATTCTGTCCTATTTTTCCTTAGAATTTGGGGGCTAAATACTGGGCACCTGTTGACCAGTTAAAAGCGACTAGCACAGCCACTGGACTAAAGACATGGGTGTCAGGCTTTCTGGGAAAAGGCTTTCTAACAACCCCCAACTCTTCAGAGTTGGGAGCATTGATTTACCTGGAACCAGTTTCCACTTTTCCTGTACTTCTGGGCTGAGCCAAGGGTCTACAGAGAGGAAAGCTCTTAAGCTCCAGGGTCCCAACAACAAGTTCGTTGACCCTGAGGCTATGAGCGGAGCTCTCAAAGTCATGTCACCCAAGTGAGACTCACCCATCTATCCTATCTATCCTGATCCTTGCCTCTGGGTCCTAATGCCTGTCAGACAAACTTCCTATCGCCTCTCATCTCTGAGGCTAGTCTTGCTTCTAAAAAACACTCAGTCTCTGGTGCTTTTCTAGTTTCTCCTATAAGAATGATTTCTAGTATGAACTCCAGGACTCTGTTACCTTCTTTAGGCACCCAGGCTCACCAGTCAGAAAGACATAATTTTTGCCCAAAGCCCCATTGTAGGGGAGATTATCTGGAATTTTAGGATTTATTATTCTGGAAATTTAGGAGGAGGCTCAGACAAGCAGACCTAACAAAAGCTATTTCTGGAGCTAGGATATGGGGAGCCTCAGAAATTGTATCCTTCCTATTCATATAAGTGAAGACAAAAGGCATCACTCTTCCAACTCTGGAGATCCCTCCCCTCCCTCAGGGTACGGCCTCCACTTCATTTTTGGGGCATAACATCTTTATAGGACACAGGTAAGGTCCCAATACTAATAAGATAATGTTTAAGACTCTAACAGGTTTTTGAGAATGCGTCAGTAAGGGCCACTAAATCCAATTTTTCTCGGTCCTCTTTGTGGTCTAGGAGGACAGGCAAGGGTGCAGGTTTTCGAGAATGTGTCAGTAATGGCCAGTAAATCTGACCTTCTTTGGTCCTCCTTGTGGTCTAGGAGGAAAACTAGTGTTTCTGCTGCTGTGTTGGTGAGTGCAGCTATTCCAATCAGCAGGGTTCAGGGACTGTTGTAGGTTCTTGGGCAGGAGAAGAAACAAACAAACCAAAACCACGGCCAGTTTTGTCTTTCAGATGGGAAACACTAGATACCTGGTATCTTAGTCAAGTAAATAATAGAATGACAGCTGAAGAAAGGGACAAATTCCCTACTGGTCAGCAAGCCATCCCCAGTATGGATCCCCACTGGGACCTTGACTCAGATCATGGGGACTGGAGTCGCAAATATCTGTTGACCTGTGTTCTAGAAGGACTAAGGAGAATTAGGAAAAAAGTCCATGAATTATTCAATGATGTCCACCATAACTCAGGAAAAGGAAGAAAATCCTTCTGCCTTCCTCAAGTGGCTATAGGAGGCCTTAAGAAAATATACTCCCCTGTCACCCAACTCACTTGAGGGTCAATTGATCCTAAAAGATAAGTTTATTACCCAATCAGCCACAGATATCAGAAGAAAGCTCCAAAAGTGAGCCCTGGGCCCCGAACAAAATCTGGAGGCATTTTTAAACCTGGCAACCTCGGTGTTCTATAATAGGAACCAAGAGGAAAAGGCCCAAAAGGAAAAGCAAGATCAGAGACAGGCCACAGCCTTAGTCATGACCCTCAGACAAACAAACTTTGGTTCAGAGAGGACAGAAAATGGAGCAGGCCAATCATCTGCTAGGGCTTGTTATCAGTGTGATTTGCAAGGACACCTTAAAAAAGATTGTCCAACCAGAAACCAGCTGCTCCCTCCCCCATGTCCACTATGCCAAGGCAATCACTGGAAGGCACAGTGCCCCAGAGGACAAAGGTTCTCTGGGCCAGAAGCCCCCAACCAGATGATCCAACAACAGGACTGAGGGTGCCCAAGGCAAGTGCCAGTTCATGTCATCACCCTCACTGAGCCCCGAGTCTGTTTAACCATTGAGGGCCAGGAAATTGACTTCCTCCTGGACACTGGTGCAGCCTTCTCAGTGTTAATCTCCTGTCCTGGACTACTGTCCTCAAGGTCTGTTACCATCCGAGGAATCCTGGGACAGCCTGTAACCAGGTGTTTCTCCCACCTCCTCAGTTGTAACTGGGAGACTTTGCTCTTTTCACATGCTTTTCTTGTTATGCATGAAAGTTCCATACCCTTATTAGGGAGGGATATATTAGCCAAAGCTGGAGCTATTACCTACATGAATATGGGGAACAAGTAACCCATTTGTTGTCCCCTACTTGAGGAGGGAATCAACCCTGAAGTCTGGGCATTGGAAGGACAATTTGGAAGGGCAAAAAATGCCTGCCCAGGCCAAATCAGGCTAAAAGATCCCACCACTTTTTCTTATCAAAGGCAATATCCCTTAAGGCTGGATGCTCATAAAGGATTACAGGATATTGTTAAACATTTAAAAGCTCAAGGCTTAGTAAGGAAATGCAGCAGTCCCTGCAACACCCCAATTCTAGGAGTATGAAAACCAAACAGTCACTGGAGACTAGTGCAAGATCTTAGACTCATCAATGAGGCAGTAATTCCTCTATATCCAGTTGTACCCAACCTCTATACCCTGCTCTCTCAAATACCAGAGGAAGCAGAATGATTCACTGTTCTGGACCTCAAGGATGCCTTATTCTGTATTCCCCTGCACTCTGATTCCCAGTTCCTCTTTGCCTTTGAGGATCCCACAGACCACACATCCCAACTGACATGGACGGTCTTGCCCCAAGGGTTTAGGGATAGCCCTCACCTGTTTGGTCAGGTACCAGCCCAAGATCTAGGCCACTTCTCAAGTCCAGGCACTCTGGTCCTTCAGTATGTGGATGATTTACTTTTGGCTACCAGGTCAGAAGCCCTATGCCAGCAGGCTACTGTAGATCTCTTGAACTTTCTAGCTAATCAAGGGTACAAGGTGTCTGGGTTGAAGGCCCAACTTTGCCTACAGGAGATTAAATATCTAGGCCTCATCTTAGCTAGAGGGACCACGGCCCCCAGCAAGGAATGAATACAGCCTATACTGGCTTATCCTCACCCTAAGACATTAAAACAGTTACAGGGGTTCCTTGGAATCACCAGCATTTGCCGACTATGGATCCCCAGATACAGCGAGATAGCCAGGCCCCTCTATACTCTAATAATGGAGACCCAGAGGACAAATACTCATCTAGGAGAATGGGAACCAGGGGCAGAAACAGCCTTCAAAACCTTAAACCAGGCCCTAGTATAAGCTCCAGCTTTAAGTCTTCCCACAGGACAAAACTTCTCTTTATACATCACAGAGAGAGCAGGAATAGCTCTTGGAGTCCTTACTCAGACTTGTGGGACAACCCCACAACCAGTGGCATACCTAAGTAAGGAAGTTGATGTAGTAGCAAAAGGCTGGCCTCACTATTTAAGGGTAGTTGCAGCAGTGGCCATCTTAGTGTCAAAGGCTATCAAGACAATACAAGGAAAGGATCTCACTGTCTGGACTACTCATGATGTAAATGGCATACTAAGTGCCAAAGGAAGTTTATGACTATCAGACAACCACCTACTTAGATACCAGGCACTACTCCTTGAGGGACTGGTGCTTCAAATATGTATGTACGTGGCCCTCAACCCTGCCATATGAAGGGCAGGTTATGCCATAGTTAGTGATGTAACCGTACTTGAAAGTAAGCCTCTTCCCCCAGGCACCAGTGCCCAGTTAGCAGAACTAGTAGCACGTACCCGAGACTTAGAACTGGGAAAGGGAAAAAGAATAAATGTGTATACAGATAGTATGTTTATCTAATCCTACAAGCCCATGCTGCAATATGGAAAGAAAGGGAGTTCCTAATCTCTGGGGAACCCCCATTAAATGCTACAAGGAAATTATGGAGTTATTGCATGCAGTGCAAAAACCCAAGGAGGTGGCAGTCTTACACTGCCAAAGCCATCAGAAAGGTGAAAGAGAGAAGGCAGAAGGAAACTGTCAGGTGGATGCAGAGGCCAAAAATTGCTGCCAGGCAGAATATCCCATTAGAAATACCTATGGAAGGATCCTTGATATGGAACAACCCCCTCCTAGAGATTAAGCCGCAGTATTCCCTGACTGAAACAGAATGGGGATGTTCATGGGGGCATAGTTTTCTCCCCTTGGGGTGGTTAACAACGGAAGGAAAGGTACTTATACCTGAAGCCAGCTAGTGGAAAATGCTTTAAAACCTCCACCAAACTTTTCATATGGTTATTGAGAACACTCATCAAATGGCCAAATACCTATTTATAGGACCAAATCTCCTCCGGAACATCCGACAGGTAGTCAAAGCCTGTGAAGTGTGCCAAAGGAATAATCCCTTGGTCCATCATAAGGCCCTTTTAGGGGAACAAATAATAAGTCACTATCCCAGAGAGGACTGGCAGTTAGACTTCACCCATATGCCTAGGTCAAAGGGATTTCAATACTTGTTGGTCTGTGTTGATACCTTTATAAATTGGATAGAAGCTTTCCCCTGCAAGACAGAGAAGGCTCAGGAAGTGATTAAAGTCCTAATTCATGAAATAGTGCCTAGATTTCATCTTCCCCAAAGCTTACAGAGAGACAATGATCCAGCTTTTAAAGCCACGATAACTCAGGGAATTTCTAGGGCGTTAGGGATACAATATCACCTTCACTGCCCCTGGAGGCCACAATCCTCAGGGAAGGTCAAGAAGGCAAATGAAACACTCAAAAGGCACTTATGGAAACTAACACAAGAAACTCATCTTCCATGGCATACTCTTTTGCCCATGGCCTTACTGAGAATCCTAAATTCTCCCCACAAAATGGGACTCAGTCCATATGAAATGCTGTATGGATGACCTTTTCTCACAAATGACCTCCTACTTGATCAGCAAACGGCCTAATTGGTCAAAGATATAACTTCTTTTGCAGAATATCAACAAAACCTTAAAAACCTACCTGAAGGATGTCACAGAGAAAAGGGAATAGAGTTGTTTCAACCAGGAGATATAGTGTTGGTCAAATATCTCCCCTCTACCTCCCATCTATACTCAGTAATCCTCTCTTCCCCCACTGCAGTTAAGCTGGCAGGAGTGGAATCTTGGATTCACCACACCAAATTAAATTTTGGACATCTCCTGAGGAACCTGCGGGACCGTCAGCTCAGGAGTCCCAAGATCAGCCTGACCAGACTCGATACACCTGCAAACCATTGGAGGACTTCAATCTCCCATTTTGGAAGGAAACATCCCAGACTAAAAAGGCTCCTACCACTGATCCTGAAGAAAAACCCCTTCCTCCTTAAAAAAGATAAGTGAAAACCTACATAATCTTTAACACCTCTCCTTACCCCTTTAATGGAATCCTTTTACTATTTCATCATATTCTTAAGTAGCATACTAACCATACTCTTTGCGATAGGACTATATACTGTAGCTCCTGCTGGGATGAAAATCCTAATCACATAAACCTTCTTTCTATCTTCCTCCCTTCTAACAGCAATTTACTCCTACCTTTAACTCAGACTGGATAAAATAATCTCGTCTTCCAGAGCACCCTCTTTACTTTCCTATTTACTCTTTGCCTATCTATCCCTCCTGCTTCCTTGGATACCTCATACAATCAACCCTCCCCTTCCACTAGCTCCTATTTACCTCTACAAGACTCTCAACTTAACCCACTCTCTGTTAAACCAGTCCAATCCTTCCCTGGCAAATGACTGTTGGCTTTGTATCCCTCTATCAACCTCTGCTTATGTTGCCACTCCCATTCCCACAAAAAAAAATTGGGTCTTTACCAACTTAAGCTACCATCCACCCTCGTTATGAAGGAAAAGACCCTTTCCGACTTCTAAATATCCAATCATTAGCCGACTTCCCCATCTCTGATAGGACCAAGAATACGCTAACAGGACGTGAAATCCAACTCTTACATTCTTACATTTCCAACCTCACCTATTACACAAGCAAAGAAAAGCCCATACACGGCCCCGTAACAACAAATACCATCTTAACTTTCCAAGCCCCTTTATGCATCCAACACAACCTGTTATCAGGCCTGCCCCTGGGGCGCCTACTACCCTATCAGTGTAATTACACCCTACAACTTCAAGCCCCAACTGAGCATAGTAACTTCCAAGTCACCCAAACAGCTCCATTTAGATGGCTTGTCTGCTTCTCAGGGCCGCCCAAAATCATCACCTCCTCCCTGCTTAACAAACAGTCCAGGTTTTGTAATGGCAAATATACTCCCTGCATGACCATTCACCACCTGGACCCCTACAGCAGTGCCCCCACCACTAGTGAATGCCTTCTTATCCCCTTTCACTCTCTTGAATGGTTCCTAGTAGATACAAAACTTTTTTCTCCAATGGGAAAACAGAACACAGAGAGCCATTCAGTTTGCTCCCAACACCCCTTTCCAGCCACTCACCAGAGCTACCTTGGCAAGTACTCTAGGAGTATGGGAAAATGAAATCAACAAACTCATACACCTTTTTAACATACATAACCAGTTCTGTCTACCCAGCCAAGGTATATTCTTATGTGGAATGTCGACCTATATCTGCCTCCTCACTAACTGGACAGACACCTGCACCTTAGTCTTTCTAAGTCCCAACATTAACATTGCCCCAGGAAATCAGACCCTACCAGTACCCCTCAAAGTTCAATTCCATCAGTGCAGAGCCATACAACTAATACCCCTACTTACAGGGTTAGGAATGGCTACTGCTACAGGAACCAGAATAGCCAATTGATCTACTTCATTATCCTACTACCACACACTCTCAAAGGATTTCTCAGACAGTTTGCAAGAAATAACAAAATCTATCCTTACTCTACAATCCCAAATAGACTATTCGGCAGCAGTGACTCTCCAAAACCACCGAGACCTAGACCTCCTCACTGCTGAGAAAGGAGGACTCTGCACCTTCTTAGGGGAAGAGAGTTATTTTTACACTAACCAGTCAGGGATAGTACAAGATGCTGCCCAGCATTTACAGGAAAAGACTTCTGAAATCAGACACCACCTTTCAAACTCATCCCAACCTCTGGAGTTGGGCAACATGGCTTCTCCCCTTTCTAGGTCCCATGGCAGCCATCTTCTATTACTTGCCTTTGGGCCCTGTATTTTTAACCTCCTTGTCAAATACGTTTCCTCTAGAATCGAGGCCATCAAGCTACAGATGGTCTTACAAATGGAACCCCAAAAGAGCTCAACTAACAACTTCTACCGAGGACCCCTGGACCGACCCACTGGCCCTTTCACTGGCCTAGAGAGTTCCCCTCTGGAGGACACTACAACTGCAGGACCCCTTCTTCACTCCTATCCAGCAGGAATTAGCTAGAACAGTCATTGCCCAATTCCCAACAGCAGTTGGAGCGTCCTGTTTAGAGGGGGCATTGAGAGGTGAAGCCAGCTGGGCTTCACCTGGGTAGGGTGGGGACTTGGAGAACTTTTCTGTCTAGCTAAAGGATTGTAAATGCACCAATGAGCGCTCTGTGTCTAGCTAAAGGTTTGTAAATGCACCAATCAACACTCTGCAAAAATGGACCAATCAGCACTCTGTAAAATGGACCAATCAGCACTCTGCAAAATGGATGAATCAGCAGGATGTGGGTTGGGTCCAAATAAGGGAATAAAAGCAGGCCACCCGAGCCAGCAGCGGCAACCCACTTGGGTCTCCTTCCATACTATGGAAGCTTTGTTCTTTCACTCTTCACAATAAATCTTGCTGCTGCTCACTCTTTGGGTTCGCACTACCTTTATGAGCTGTAACACTCACCACGAGGGTCTGTGGCTTCACTCCTGAAGTCAGTGAGACCAAGAACCCACCAGAAGGAACAAAAGACTCTGGAAGCGCCACCTTTAACAGCTGTAACACTCACTGTGAAGGTCTAAGGCGTCACTCCTGAAGTCAATGAGACCACAAACCCACCTAAGGAAGAAACTCTGGACACATCTGAACATCTGAAGGTAGAAACTCCAGACACACCATCTTTAAAAACTGTAACACTCGCCGCAAGGGTCCATGGCTTCATTCTTGAAATCAGCGAGATCAAGAACCCACCAGAAGGAACCAATTCCAAACACACTAGCAAATTAATCAAACCCAAGAATGAAGTGGTGGGAACTTTGATTAATACCTTGTCAGTCAGAAGTATAGATGGCAGAGCCTACTACTTGTGATTGGTGTCTGAAATGGGGAGAAGTCTGGTGGGACTGAGTCCTTAACTTGTGGGATCTGATGCTATCTCCATGTAGTGTCAGAACAGAAATAAATTATAAGGCCAGGCATGGTGGCTCACGCCTGTAATCCTGGCACTTTGGGAGGCTGAGGTGAGCAGATCACGAGGTCAGAAGATCAAGACCATACTGGCTAACACAGTGAAACTCCATCTCTACTAAAAAATACAAAAAATTAGCAGGGTGTGGTGGTGAGCGCCTGTAGTCCCAGCTACTCGGGAGGCTGAGGCGGGAGAATGGCCTGAACCCAGGAGGCAGAGCTTGTAGTGAGCTAAGATTGCACCACTGCACTCTAGCCTGGGTGACAGAGCGAGACTTCATCTCAAAAAATAAATAAAAATAAAAATAAAATAAAAAATAAAAATTATAAGACACCCAGTTGGTGTCTGCTAGAGAACTGCTTGGTGTGTAGGATGTGAAAGCTGTCAGAATCAAGATGGAGTCACTTATGCCACACCCTAACAAAATGGATTCGGGAGGGGCTCTCACATGCACAGGTCTGTGATAAAAACTATTACAAGAATGGTCTAAAAAACACAATCTTGCACAAAGACCACCACAACCAAGGTAATCATTTTGGAACAACTTATATAACCTTTTTCATTTTGTCTTTAAAAGTTTCAGCTTGCCTCAACTCCCTGAATATGCCTGTGTTCCATCATAGTACACATTTCCTGGTTTGTAATCCCCTGTCACGCATTCACAAGTAAACTCATTTATTTTGAGATCCACTCTTCCCATTGTTATTTTAGGCTGACATAATCTGGTGTCAGAAGTGGAATCTGAAGTAAGATCACCTTTGGAAGAAATTGGTATTGCTCGGACTAGTGTACAGTACCCACGTGAGCCCTTTTGAGGATTCTGTTTTCACAGCTCACCTTTTCTGCCCTGGGGAGTCTTCTCTCAGGTTGAGCTCTCTCTTTTTGATGGGAGCTCTTTGACTGTATTTGAGATCTAGCTTGAATGAGACCACCTTAATAAAGGACCTTGCATCCCTCCAGGGACTCTAAAAGACTTTTTGTCTTTTCTGGCAAGTCCTTTTTAGTATAAAGGCCGTTTGTCTTTCTGTTTCTGTTGAGTACTCTGGTTTTGTTTTTTAGGCATTGTCTGTAAGCGAATTGGCTCTTTTTTTTTTTCTTGTTTGTTTCTGAACAACTTTGCAGAGCAAAAGTAAACATACCAATGGCAGACACAGGTTGATGAGTTAAAACCCATTAGGATGGTAATCACCATTCTATAAGGGAACAAAGTCTCTCAAGTGAGGATACACTGGGTCACAGACAGGCAAGGTCACCACTAAGCCATGTGCCAGTCTTGAGAAAATCTATGTGCAACAGGGAAAATTTGGTCACAGGTTGGAAAACTAGGGCAAAGGCTGTCGGCCAAGCAGAAAAAGTATCCCATGCCATGTCAAAATAAAACACTTGGCCCAAACTCTTAAAGTTCCTTGACAGGGATTATAGGATTTTCTCTTGCTCTTGAGAAATTAATGAGAAATGAAATGGATCCTCAAATTCTAAGGCATGCCAGATTTTCAGGGGCTCCAGGTGGTTATACATTCAAACACTATGACCCTTCTTTATGCACACTTTTGAACCAATAGACATGTTACACCAAGGATAATTTAAAGCTCTCATAATCATTATGAGGATTATTCAAACTCCCCAAGCTTATGTGTGTTAGAACTAAAATTAGAAGACCATGGCTACAGTATCAAACAGTTCAAATGAGCCATGCATTTTTAATTGGCATCTTAAGGATTCAGAGAGCACATTTAGGACTTAAAAAACCCTCACTGCAACATATTGCCTGAAAGCTGACTGAATTTCCTTCTCCGGACTCTGCCCCTCCCCTTTCTATAATTCCTCCTTCTCTTTATCCTTGTCTTTATCCTTTTCTAGCTGAAGTCCCTTTTTTCCCAAAATTCCTTAACTACTTGCCTGTTTCACCTTTCCACAGCCACCAGTTCAGATTTTATTTTATTTTATTTTATTCTATTTTATTTTATTTTGAGATGGAGTCTCGTTCTGTTGCCCAGGCTGGAGTGCAGTGGTGCGATCTCGGTTCACTGCAAGCTCCGCCTCCTGGGTTCAGGCCATTCTCCTGCCTCAGCCTCCCGAGTAACTGGAACTACAGGCGCCCACCACCACACCTGGCTAATTTTTTGTATTTTTAGTAGAGACGGGGTTTCACTGTGTTAGCCAGGATGGTCTCGATCTCCTGACCTCATGATCTGCCCACCTTGGCCTCCCAAAGTCAGATTTTTAACATATGAGATTTCTATAAAACTTCCAGGAAGGAGAAATAAAACTGTTAAAATATGCTTTCCTGGCATATTAACTATTTAATTTAAAGACACTTGAAAAACAATAGGTGCCTGGCCCTGCACAGTGGATCATGCCTATAAATCCTAGCACTTTGGGAGGCTTAAGCAGGCAAATCACTTGAGGCCAGGAGTTTGAGATCAGACTGGCCAACAGTGAAACCAGTCTCTACTAAAAATACAAAAATTAGCCAGACATGGTGGTGCACACCTGTAATCCCAGCTACTCGGAAGGCTGAGGCAGGAGAATTGCTTGAGCCTGGGAGGTAGAGGTTGCAATGAGCCAAGATTATGCCACTGCATTCCAGCCTGGATGACAGGACAAGACTGTCTCAAAAGACAAAAAAAGGAAAAAAGAAAAAGACAAACAACAGGTGCAAAAAGATCATGGCATCCTCAAGCTGTTTCTTAAAAGCAGAAGATAAAATTCCCATGTGAAAGACACAATTCCCACACTAGAAGGAACACATGTCTTCTTAGACATGAAGTTGAAACTGAAAGAATACTTGTAAACCTTGTAGAGTAACTTGTCTTTTAAGCCTCCTTGCATGATTTGGTCACATTTTCACAGTTTACTCTTCCTTGTCCAGTCCAGATACTGGTAACTGACTCTCCCTCTTTCTTATGAGGGCTCCCTGGCCATGTAAAACTTGTATTATACTTTTGTTCTGTTAATCTATATTATGTTGACTTCATTACCTGATCCAGCCAGGACCCTATAGGCTGTAACACCCCACTGGCTTCATAGTCTACAGATGGGATCCTGAGAGATCTGACAAAAGCCAGCAAACGGTAAAAATTCTTACCAAAGTCAACTTTCCCGGATCCCTAGCTATAGTGCCTGGTTAAGAAGGGAAGGTAAACAATTTCCCTTCTCCCTTCATTGTTTATTTCCCCTGCTAAATGGAGATTGGCAAGAGAGATAACTCTTTGTAAGAATTCGTAATTTGAATTGTGAGTTTTTATCTTTTTTTTTTTTTTTTTGAGATGGAGTCTTGCACTGTTGCCCAGGCTGGAGTGCAGTGGCGCCATCTCGGCTCACTGCAAACTCCACCTCCCAGATTCACACCATTCTCCTGCCTCAGCCTCCCAAGTAGCTGGAACTACAGGCGCCCACCACCACACCCAGCTAATTCTTTGTATTTTTAGTAGAGACAGAGTTTCACCATGTTAGCCAGGATGGTCTTGATCTCCTGACCTTGTGATCCACCTGCCTCGGCCTCCCAAAGTGCTGGGATTACAGAGAATTGTGACTTTTTTGAATATCGTTCCAGGTTCCCATTGGTTATTGATCCACAGCCTCTCAAAAACAGTCCTTGTCTTTTTCTTTTGTGTGATTTGTCATAAGGAGAAAAATCACTGAGACCTTGGCTTTGTGACCAGTGAGGATATTCTCTCTGGTATCTGCCAGCCAGAGAGACACAAGTTGTCAGGTTGGCTTCAGACAATAGCCACCTGGCTAGGAGTCCAACAGGCAAAAGTGCCTCTGTCCAGCTGTGATTCTCAGGGAAATCTACATTAATTGTCTCAGTCTTCATTGCCTTGTTAACACTTAGAGTGTTCACGTTTTTAGGGTATCTTCGGGAGAAACTTTGGATCTTGCAAACTTTTGCACCCTTTTTGGAGATGCCTCTTTTGCACCCTCTTTGGGGATGCCTCTTGCACCCAAGGTTAAGCCATAAAAGGCTTGTTAATTTTGAATCACAATTGAAAACATTTGGTTTGAAATTTTGGTTTATATTTGGAGCATGATAGAAACTTTTGGTTTGTTTCTTTGACCTTCTCTTCTAAGCGAAAATGAAATTACACACTCAGAAAGAAAGGGGGTTCAGTACTGCCAGGAATATTTGTTGTTTGTCCCAGCTGAAACCTAGTAACAAGATATTTTTGAATAATTTTTGTAAGCACTGTATGGTGAGAAGTCAACTTAATTAGAAGCTGATGTTCAAGCTACAATTTTTTAAAGCATGTCTGTTTCTGTTAGATCCTGCTTCTCTCATGGGAAGTTCTCAGTCAACTGAAACTCCTTTTCTCAAAACCCCACTAACTATATGATCTGCTCCTCTGCCCACTTTCTTTCTTGTTGGCATGATTTTTGACTAAAAATTGAGCAAATGAAAAATTGTAAAGTTCTTTTCTACTAATATTAATAAAAGGCATTATTCAAATTGACATAGAGGGCCAGCCCCAGTGGTTCACACCTGTAATCCTGACACTCTGGGAGGCCAAGGCAGGTGGATCACCTGAGGTCAGGAGTTTGAGACCAGCCTGGCTAACATGGTAAAGCCCTGTCTCTATTAAAAATACAAAAGTTAGCCAGGCGTTGTGGCAGGTACCTGTAGTCCCAGCTACTCGGGAGACTGAGGCAGGAGAATCACTCGAACCTGGGAGGCAGAGGTTGCAGTGAGTAGAGATCACACCACTGCACTCCAGCCTGGGTGACAGAGCAAGACTCTGTCTCAAAAAAAAAAAAAAAAAAATGGCATAGAAATAAATGAGCATATCTAAAACTGTCAGAAAAGTAGAAACTAACTCAAATTTTTTAAGGCTTATGTAATCTGAGAAAATTTTTGGTGGATAAAATGATAATTTTAGATGTGTTGAGAGTTGTTAATGTTAAATATAATGCACACATACAACTTTTATCTCTATTAGATACTTAAGATCATGAGAGTATGAGTCTGACCTCAGAAAAATGTGCAAATGAGAGTACAATGCTGTGTCCATTACTTCATATATATCAACCACAGCAGTAAAATAAGATATTCATATATATAACTCTTCAGGTTCTTGTTTTTGTGATGCCTGCCTGACATTCACCTCCTATAAAAGTGGTTAATACAGAAATAACTTGAAATGATGGCTAGCTTTATCTAACGCCTCAGGAAATTTTTCACGAGTAATCCAAATAAGTTAAAATATTGAAACATTAATTGCTAAACATTAGTTTAAGTTTATTCTTGGCTTCTTAAATTTTATAAAAAAATATATTTTTGTATTTGTTCATAAATATGTCCTTGTCCACACTGAAAAAGTGTTTTCTGAAAAAAAATACTCCTAAAAATCATGAAATGTGTATTTATCAAATCTTGGTGTGTGTCAAGACAGTTCAAAAATTGCTTACTTTCTGGATTTTTTTCTAAAATTTAAGACTACTAAGAGTTAATATTTTTAATTAATATATGTAAATCCATATACAAAGTGTATAAGAAAAACCAAGATGTGTTTTTGATGAGGAAAACTGTAAAAAGACACGAGGATATACTTTTTGCTTAAATAGAATGATTTTGTGTGAGTCTGAGGTTACTTAAAAGTCATTTCATGATGTGAATTTATAAAGAAAATAAGGAACCAGTGAGTAAGAGAGACAAATGCAAAGAAAGTTATAAGTCTGGGAATATATTTTTGGTAGGGAAAATAGAAGAGAAAGGTGGAAAATTATTCTTTGTATGAGAGACAATCTTGTGTGGTCAAAATGATGAGGGAAAAAGAAAAGTAAAATTTTCGTAGAATGACTGGTTGCTTCAATATAAAAATGGGGACCGTATGGGGAAAAAACTAGGTTTGAGCAAGTTATAGAAGGTCTGAACAATTCATAAAAGGTTTGTGAAAAATTAATCTTATAAAAGGAAGGTTGCATGTGCTCAGGGTGGCTAAAACTAAAAGGGAATTGTTTGTATGTTTTCCTAAAGATTAAACATTGATATCAAAATAATACTGACATAAAACTAAGAATTTGTCCTGTGTTAAAACAACAAGATTTTCTTAGAGTACTGATCTACTCTTAATTTTAAAAATAGTAAAAGCTCTCTACCTTTTTGGTAATTGGCCTAGGAAACAAAGGTTCTATGGTTTATCAAGAGAATTTCTTGTGTTTTGTGCGGTCTTTTTAGGTCCTTGATTACTTAAGAAAACTAAACCTTCAAGGAGTTAAGATTTTTTTCTTTCTACTTTTTAGAAAGTCCTATGTACTTTTCTGTATTTGCTCTTCAAGTCTTTTAACTATCACTCTGGGTAAATGAATTACTTTCTCACGGTGACCTGTGATCCTATATTGATCGAGTGTTTTAAACTTTTTGACAGTCTACAAATCCTAAAATCAAATTCTAAATTGAGTCTATTTGAACTCTCTCATTTTGTAAAAATAGAGATATTAAACTAATTAGGCTTATTTACTATATTAAATCATATGGGAAGCATTCTCAAAATAAGAAATGATGCTTAATCTTTTTAAGTTATATTTGTATGAATATGTGATTGATATGACTGTTCCAAAAATTATGTATATTTTATAATCTAATAATTATCAGTCATAATTTTAGTTACTATGTTAAAATGTTATATGACACAAAATAAAACAAATTTTCTCATAGATTTCTGGTTATAATACATTATCATTAGATTCTAAATACTGGCCTAAGTCTTTGTCCATAGACATTTATTGCTGGCAGGGCACGGTGGCTCAAGCCTGTAATCCCAGCACTTTGGGAGGCCGAGAGGGGCGAATCATGAGGTCAGGAGATCAAGACCATCCTGGCTAACACGGTGAAACCCCATCTCTACTAAAAAAAAATACAAAAAACTAGCTGGGCGAGGTGGCGGGCGCCTGTAGTCCCAGCTACTCGGGAGGCTGAGGCGGGAGAATGGCGTAAACCCGGGAGGCAGAGCGTGCAGTGAGCCGAGATAGCGCCACTGCACTCCAGTCTGGGCGACAGAGCCAGACTCCATCTCAAAAACAAAAAAAAAAACAAGACATTTATTGCTTTGGTTTTTCTCTAAAAACACTTCCAACTAGATACAGTCTAAAACTAATTCTCATGAAAAAAACTCTGATGAGTACTATTGAATACAGGTTTCTAATAACTTTAAGATCATACCATTGGACTGGGTAAAAATTTCCAAAACTCTAATGAAGAAATGGATAAATTCATGAAATTGTTAACCAAGATCAAGCAGCACAAGACTTTATTACATGAGATAATAACTGATAAAAATAATGTTTATAACATTTTACTTAAACTTTTGTTGATTCTTTAATACTTTGTTTTCCATATTTAAGGAAGCTTTTCACTTAAGCTACTTAAGCTCTCTGTAGCTTATGGCAATTTTATAAAGTATATTTTTATAAACAAAATTCAAACTATTTATGTTTTTTCTTCTGATCCCTCCAGAATTCAGAAACTATTCATGGATACCTTTATGACAATATATAACTATTTGCATAAGTTCAATAAGAATCTATTTTCTTTATAACAGGATACAATTGAAAACATTGATTATATTACTGAGGTTTTGACTAGGATGTCATATTTCAATTGTTTGAACACACTGCAGGTGAAATCTAAAGTTTGCCTTGATTCAGCTTTTTAGTCTCAAGAGGTTTTTAACCTATTAGATCAATCATCATTCT
Source organism: Piliocolobus tephrosceles (assembly GCF_002776525.5). NCBI lineage: Eukaryota > Metazoa > Chordata > Mammalia > Primates > Cercopithecidae > Piliocolobus > Piliocolobus tephrosceles. The sequence continues at coordinate 54,278,919 of NC_045440.1, forward strand.
TCCTGGACTTACATAATTAATCAGGTCAAGTTTGCAAACATACTAGTCTTGCTTTGATCATCTATTTTGGTAAACATAGAGATAGCCTTTTTTAAAAGTTATAATACACCTGTTATTAGATTGTAACCCTGTTCATTGTTTTTACAATTTTTTATTATCTATCTGTAGACTGGACTCAATCCTAAATTCTTCTAATTTCCTCTAATATCTGGCTATACAGCAGGTCTCACTCCCTTCCCCATGGTCAGTTTATTTGTTTTGTTGGTTGCGTTCAGGGCTAGATTCATGGCTCAAAAGCATTATACAACCTTTGGACATCATATTGCTATCATTTTTACTCTGTATTATTCTTTTTAAACGTTGTGCCTATTTCCTATCAAATTTCTATAGAAGTACACCACCTAACCAAATAATGCTGGTCCAGTGCTTCAGAACAATACCTCCCATACCTATGGAACTGGCAAAATTGAACTTGACAATGACCTTCAGGCAAACTTAACCTGGGAGCCCATCCTTCTAAAACTCCTTGTTGGTCAAATGTAGCCAAAGCGTCTTCATATTGAGTCATAATTGCTGGCTATTTGCTCCACACAGGATGAAACCAACCAGAACAGGTCCATCCAATATGAAGGAACAATCAAACCTAACTACTAGTTAATTAATCAACAATCATTTCAGAGAAAATATCTTGATCAAATGGGAAAATGTGAAAGTTGTCAGAATCAAAATGGAGTCACTTGTGCTGAACTGTAACAAAATGGAGTCAGAAGGTCATAATAGAAGGGCTGTCATACACACATGCCTATGATAAAAACTATTACAAGAATTGTCTGAAAACCACAACCTTGCACAAAGACCACTGCAATCTTACACAAAGAACACTTCCGCATTGACATCTGCCTGAAAATCACCTATAACCTTGTATTGATGCCACCCTTGTTATTAATCCTTACTGCCAATGATAACTATTTCAAAACAACTTGCATTTCTCCATTTTGCCTTTAAAAGTTTCCCCTTGCCTCACCCTACCTGAATATGCCTACAACTCATCATAGCATACAAATTCTGGATTATGCTCCCCTGTCATTCATTACCACATAAGCTCTTTTATTTTGTGTGCCACTCTCTTTGTTGTTATTTTAGGCTGACAGAGGTAACACCCCACATCCACTTTGGTAAATCAGAGGTGAAGTATTATGGCAAGTGTTACATAAGAGAGTAGAAAGAAAAAACGTTTTGGTCTTTCTTCTCTCTTAAAGAAGGTAAATAATAAACTAAGCAAACTATCTGTAACATATCTGAGGCTTAATATCTTACAAAACAATAAAAAGAAGAAAAGATACCATAGAAATGTGGATAAAGGACACCAGATAATTAAAAAAGAAAAGGAATAGTAAGTGTATTTAAATATGAAACAGTTAAGTTTAAAAATGAAATTCTATTTTTGCCTACTAAATAGGTGAAGATATTTCTTTCCAGGAGGGAAATTGGCAATATAATTTTTAAAAAACAAAATGTTATATAGTATTCAATTTCTAGAAATGTATGCTAAGAGAATAGTTGTACATATATTGAAAAATAAGCTATCAGAATGTTCTTTGCATTGTTTTAAGTAATAAAATGCTACAAGTAACCTAAATATCAAACTGCACAATACTTGACAAAGATTATAAAGCATATATACTATAAGATCTTATGAAATCATTAAAAGATTCTGGAGAAGATTATTTAGTGATTTTTTTAAAATATGAATTCTATTTTATTGGGCAGAAAAGTAGATTGCCAAACAGTATAGTAAATAATTCCTTATTTAATAAAATAGATGAGAATTTTCTAATGTTTCTATAATAAATATTTACCAATAGTATGAAAAATATGCTTAAAATTAGGCCAAATTTGTATGTATATATTATGTAAACAAAAAGTATTTGTCTCCATTTTCCCCCACAATAGAGACACAATTTCACTTGTACTTGGCATAAAATTTTATTTATTTATCTCTGTATTATTTTCTATGCTCATAAATGTTCTCTATACACATATAATACAAAATGTAAGTATACTTTTAGGGGAGTCAATTATTTTAACTTGTTTTATCATTCAGAGTAACTTCCTACATGAATATGAAATTAATTTTTTGTCTATATGACTTAGATTATTAAACAAGGACATGAAGCTAGCCTCTTAAAATAAATGTTCAGAAATTAACTTTTTCTCAAGCCAGCTGCCCTCTACCCCAACACTACCACTTTTCATCTATCAGAAACACTCAAAAACTTAATAATCTTTACCCCAGAATCCTCCATTACACTCTGTTATGGTTTGGTTTGTCCCTCTCAAAACTCATGTTGAATTTTGATCCCCAGTGTGGCGGTGTTCAGAGGTGGGGCCTAGTGGGAGGTGTTTGGGTCATAGTGGGAGATTTCTTACGAATGGTTTGGTGTCATTCTCATGGTAGTCAAAGAGTTCTCACTCTGGTGAAACTTGATTTGTTCTCCTAGAAATCGATTAATTTCCATGAGAAAGCCAGAATGTCCTTCAGGTTTTATCTCTTTCAAATGTCCACTTCCCCTTGAACTTTCTGCATCATGTTATAATGCAGCATAAAAGCCCTCACCAGAAGCCAGGGACATGTTCTTGAACTTCTCAGCCTGTGGAACTATAAACTAAATAAACCTCTTTTTTTTAGAAATTACCCAACCTCAAGTATCCTGTTATAGCAACACCAAATAGACAAAGACATATCCTATATAAGTAGTTACCACATCCCACCCATGTCACCAATAACGTGCCTCCCTCTTCATGTCCACTGCCACTACCTTGTTCTAAGCACTTATACCCTAAATTCCAGATCATCTGAATTTCCTAATAGTTGACCTTCCTAGCTTTAGGCTATATCCATCCAAACATTCTTTTATAAACGTCCATTTACTCAGGTCATGTATTTGCATTATAACATTAAAGAGCTTTCGAATTCTTCCCAGTGAAAGCTAATAGTATACTAAACTGTTGTTTATTTCATGAGCTCTTTTTGTTTCAGTGCTGCACATTTTGATTTCTATATTCCCCAATATATGCCTATCCTTAGGCATATATTGGTCCAAATAATTGTCTATATATTCACAAACTTACCATGTTCACTTAGCTCTCTGTCAGGTCACTTGTTTCACCTAGTTCCTTTCTCGCTGCTTTTCAAAGCATACCCATTTCTTCAGCGTCAGCTTGTTACCGTTTCTCCTGTCTCTTAACATCCCTTGTTGATTTCCTTCTTCAAATTCTTTTAGCACTGAGTCTGGATCACAAAATTTAGTATATAAGATTCTTTAGATTATCTGGGTTCTGTCTCAGGTATGTTGCTCATGTTTCTTAAACTTGAATGTAAACTTTAATCATAGAGACTGTGTTTTATATTTTCTTATTATTGCATATAATACCTGACACAATGGAGATCACAAAAAATATGTGAAGCACCTTTTTGATTGGTAATAAAATATAATAGATTTAGTATAAAATAAAATTGCTAGAGTATCGGGAGAACCTGCTCCTAATATTTAATGTGGGTTCTTTTCTATTTCCTAAGTGTCTCGGCTGGGTTGAGAAATAAAGGGAAAGAGCACAAGAGAGAGAAATTTAAAGCTGGGTGTCCGGGGGAGACATCACATGTTGGCAGGATCCGTGATGTTTCCCAAGCCATAAAACCAGCAAGTTTTTATTAGCAATTTTCAAAGGGTGAGGGAGTGCACTAATAGGGTGCGGGTCACAGAGATTACATACTTTACAAGGTAATAAAATATCACAAAGCAAATGGAGGCAGGGTGAAATCACAGGACCACCGGATGAGGTGAAATTAAAATTGCTAATGAAGTTTCGGGCATGCATTGTCATTGATAAAATCTTATCAGGAAACAGGGTTTGAGAGCAGATAACCTGTCTGACCAAAATTTATTAGACGGGAATTTTCCTCTTCCTAATAAGCATGGGAGCTCTAGAGGAGACCAGGGCTTATTTCATCCCTTCAACTTCGACCTTAAAAGACGGCACATGCTACTAAGGGGGCCGTTCATAGGCCTACCCTCCGGGCACATTCTCCGTCTCAGGGATGTTCCTTGCTGAGAAAAAGAATTCAGTGATATTTCTCCTATTTGCTTTTAAAAGAGGAGAAATATAGCTCTGTTCTGTCCGGCTCACTGGCGGCCAGTTCAAAGTTACCTCTCTTGTTCCCTGAACATCACTGTTATCCTGTTCTTTTTTTTTTTTCTTTCTTTCTTTCTTTTTTTTTTTTTTTTTTTTTTTTTTTT
>NC_045440.1:54283316-54290091 GCF_002776525.5 Piliocolobus tephrosceles
TTTTTTTTTTTTTTTTTTTTTTTTTTTGAGATGGATTCTTGCTCTGTCACCTAGGCTGGAGTGCAGTGGCCGGATCTCAGCTCACTGCAAGCTCCACCTCCCGGGTTTATGCCATTCTCCTGCCTCAGCCTCCAGAGTAGCTGGGACCACAGGCGCCCGCCACCTCGCCCAGCTAGTTTTTTGTATTTTTAGTAGAGACGGGGTTTCACTGTGTTAGCCAGGATGGTCTCGATCTCCTGACCTCATGATCCGCCCGTCTCAGCCTCCGATATATCCTGTTCTTTTTTTAAGATGCCCAGATTTCATATTGTTCACACGCACATGCTCTACAAACAATTTGTGCCATTGACACAATCCTCACAGGGTCCTGAGGCGACATTCATCCTCCTCAGTTTACAAAGAAGATCACAGGATTAAGAGATTAAAGTAAAGACAGGCATAGGAAAACACAAGGGTATTGATTGGGGAAGTGATAAATGTCCATGAAATCTTCACAATTTATGTTCAGAGATTACAGTAAAGACAGGCATAAGAAATTATAAAAGTATTAATTTGGGGAACCAATAAATGTCCATGAAATCTTCACAATTTATGTTCTTCTGCCGTGGCTTCAGCTGGTCCCTCTGTTCGGGGTCCCTTACTTCCCACAACACTAGAGTCCTGCTTTTTTCTCTTTTTCTTCTTTCTTTCTTTTTTTAAATGGAGTCTCACTCTGTCACCAGACTCTGCCTCCTGGGTTCCAGTGATTCTCCTGCCTCAGCCTCCTGAGTAACTAGGACTACAGGTGCATACCACCATGTCCCACTAATTTTTGTATTTTTAGTAGAGATGGGGTTTCACCATATTGGCCAGGATGGTCTTGATCTCTTGACCTCATGATCCACCCACGTTGGCCTCCCAAAGTGCTGATATTACAGGCATGAGCCACCACACCCAGCCAAGTCCTGCTTTTAAAATATGCCCTCCTTAAACAGCAAATTCAAATCAACTTGGTTTTCAGAATCCTAGGAAACTTGGCTGCATGTCACCTGCCATGAAGCAATGGCTCAAATCCACATGAGAAGAGTATATTTTCATATCAGATTCTGCATTCCTCTGTATCCCACTATCTGCCTTCCTTCTAAGTTATTTCAATGTTCACATCAGAGACACGTCCCATATTCTAGTGCACTGGGGGTTGACTTCATCAACTCTGAAGTCTATCTCCTACTTACCCCACCTATCCACTTCTCAGATCATACCCTAGATTGTATTATTCAGTGAAAGTTTTTTATCTCCAAAGTAATATTTCAGATATTTCTTACCATAACCTTCTCTCTTTATAGCTTCCCTGTTTAACAAATCTATCTTTGTCTTTGTCCCCTTTAGGGATCCCACCCTCTAGTTTATAATTTCTCATCAAATTGCCCTGCTTTATTCATTTTTCTCCTTAGCCATTATAAGATTAACTGTGTTCACCCAAAATTCATATGTCGAAGTTCCAAACCCCAATACCTCAAAATGTGACTGCACTTGGAAATGGGCATTTAAAGATGTGTTTAAGTTAATAAAGGCATTAGGGAGGACCCTAATCCAAGCTGCTTGGTGTCTTTATAATAGGGGAAATTTGGACACACCAGAAAACAACAGGAATGCATGCACAAAGGGGAAAGACACTGCGAGGACATAGGGGAAAGGCAGCATCTGCAAGCCAAGGAGAGAGGCCTTAAAAGCAACCAGTATTGCCCACATCTATACCTAGGACTTCCCGCCTTCAAAACAGTGATAAAATAAATTTCTGTTATTTAACCCACCTAGTCTGTGGTATTTTGTTATGGCAGCCAAAGCAAAAGAATGCCCATCTTGGATCTATCATTTCACCTTACTTTCTACCAATATGCTGTACTCCCTTGGCCCTTTATCCTTTAGTGCCCAGCTAAACCCTACAAATATTTCACAGTGCAAGCCAAAACATGCCTGGTAAATTACACACCAATTCTGGGACTCTCAGCCTTGCCTGGAAAGGAGTACTTGTTCCAGGAATGGCTGGACACAGCAGGAATTGTGTTCCCAGAGAAGTACTCCCATCCCCCTGCTGCTCATCCTTTCCGCAGGGACTTTGAGATCACCCAATCAATTAATAACATAGGGAGCTCCTGTGGTTGTGAACGTGCCGTTGATAGTAGATCTGGCAGCTGGTTTGCAATTGCTCAGGAGAACCTCATGCTACTGCTGATAGCACCTGAAAGACATTGCAGTAAGTTGAAATTCTATGGAGTCCCTCCCAAGTGGGGTTGACAGCGGCTCTAGTCTCAGTTAACTTGTTGCCAGGCAACCCGAGTGACTCAACAGACAATTTGGTTTTATCTCTTTTTGCTCTAACTGCAAATGGCTAGCAAATCTTCATTCGTGGATGAATACATGCATCTTCTCCATGACTGCAGTAGACTTCTGAGTTCTGTTGTAGAAAAAAAGAAACGAAAGAAAGAAAAGGGTGTAGCCTAGAGTTAGGAATGTCAGCTATTAGGCAATGCAGGTGATCCAGAATTGAGGCTATAACGGCCTAGAATAAGGCAGTGGCAGTAGAAATGGACAGGGAGGCAGGCACACTATGGGTGACATAGGCGGGATATGGTAATTCATTACATAGGGTATGTCTTAGTCCATTTTGTATTGCTATAGCACAACTGTACAAATCAATATTTATCGTAAATTCTCAGATGTCAATCTGCATGGAGATACTGACAGTGACTACAAAGCCCATTAGCATTTCTAGTCATCTCATATTCACCATTGGCATATGCCCTTATCTAATAGAAAAAAATAGGAAGCATAGAATAAAAAGTAACAGTGCTCTGCACAAGCAGATGGCACATGGTCTCTCCTCCTTTCCCCTCCTTGTATCTGAAGTGAATCTCCTCCTGTCAAAGCCCCTCCACCTGCCACATCCACTTTCCTCTCAGTAACAGTGACTTCGAGTGCTCTATCAAGTTCTTCTAACCTCTTCAAATTAGTGACTAAACATGCTCAGGTGTTTTCCATGTTAAGCAAGTGCCAAGAATTTAGGCCTTATTATCAAGGCTTCTGCTGAGCTTCAGAGAGGGAAATGGGACTAAAGTACATTAAACACCACAAAGTTTGCTGTTGTTGGCAAGATTTAACTTTCTTCTTGAATAAGCATTCCCTGGGTTGCTGCAGCATTTGGTTATTTCCAGAGTCCCAAAAATGTTGATTCTTACACTTTTTGCCAGTTTTTTATTGCTTGTATGGAGAGTGGAATTTCAGATTTCCTCCTTCACCATTTTCATTGACATAACCTTCCTTTGTGCCTGAGCCCTTCCATTCACCATCCAAACTCTGTCCTCTTCAATCATAATTTGATTATTTGAGACACCATTGTAAGGAGCATGGCTGTGCTTTGGTCAAAGGATAGGCCAAGGTAAACATCCAGAGTGACTCAGTGAGTTTAGAGCGCAGGTGTATAACTCCATTTGTTATCATAGCCATATAGACATAACATAGAGAAACTCACCACCATAGCCATAACATAGGGAAGGCTCATCACCTCTAAGCAATTAAAAGGTATAATTGCACTGTTGACACTGTACAGGCACTGGTGCCCAGAGAAAGACAGAGTCAGAGCTATCCATCTTTGCAGACAGAGGGCAGCCAGAACACAGCCCAGCTTGCTCATGGCCAGAGAGGGAAAGAGTTAAGCTGCTGACCCTGAAGGAAGGGGAGAGCCAACTGTGCAGATGTATGTGGGAGCTGCTGGCTCAAGCAGCCGAGACAGGGCAGACAGTATGAGAAAGCTGTTGATGAGAGCTGCTGATGAATAAAATCCTCTTTCACCTGCCTACAGCCCCCTGAGTTCTTTCTGCTCATCCACCCACTCCCTTCGGACCTCAACATGACATTTGGCATAGTGGTGAACTCCACAACTAGCGCAGTTGGCAGGATGAGGCAAGTGGGTCTTCAGCCTGTGGGGATCCCGGGGTTGGCTTTGTGGCTGCAGCATGGGTTGGGATACCCGGTGACAGCAGCGCTGGTTGGATGAGCCCCAGTGGAAACATGGGAACCAGAGGACAGGTCTCCTTCGAGTATGGAGAAAGCACTGAAGCAGCTGGAAGCTCACAGCACAGAGAAAGAAGGTACCTTTGCAAGCAGAGTCGGATGGGCGTTTCTGACTGCACTGCAGGAAGTATATGCTCAGTGCAACAGGTAAGGGACCTTCCAGCGCAAGACACATGCCTGGGGACCCAAGTGCACAGCTTTGAGCAGGACCTTGGGGTGAGAGGCCTCCAGGAGCAAGCAGGGTACTTGGAGGCCCAGATAAACAGCCTGGAACAGGAGTTAGCAACAGCTGTTAGTGCGACCTCGAGCCCGTCCTCCAAGCAGGACACTCCAGTTAGGTCTGATGTTCAGGAGGAGGAGGCTCCTCCGCTGCAGGCTCGTCTTGTGATCCGTCAGAAGGTAGAACATAAGCAGCTGATGGGACCCCAGGGGAGAGCCCAGGGACCCCCTCCACAGTGGTGGAACACACCTCTTATTATGCCTATGCCGCCACTGAGTTGTGGGAATTAGGTAAATAGTGCCGGCAGCATCTGAGGGAGCTAATAGCATTTTTTGTTCCGCCTCTGAGATGGAGAAGCTGACTTCCATCACAACTCACCCCTGCCTTCGTCAGCAGCTGCAGCTGTGCCAACGACTGGCACAAGAGCAAGGTGGTCACACATTAATCAAGTGGCTAATGACAGTCATATGGACTCTTTTGAATGATGCCGGAGAGATACTAGCAACTGTGAGTAAATGGCAATCATATACTAATTTGGTGCATATACTCTTGGAGATGGGTATGCGGCAGGCTATGTTTGGTCTGAATACCGGGGGGCAGATGATAACGCTTTACCTCCCACATGAGGGATCTTGTGCTGAGTTCAGCACCTCGAACCGTTATGGCTTGCTAGCCCGCTGCTCTTACCCCGTCTGTGGGGTGCCGCATACATGAAGGAACTACTGCTATGGCAGCCCTCAGGGAGGCAGAAGGCCATTCGCAGGACCGGGGAATCCGCACCATAAGGAAGGGGAAAATGCCTCATCCGCAGTTAACCACTCCACGAGATTAAAAAGGGGCTGCAGCAGGTGACCTGCATGCAGATGTGGATTGATTTACTTGCAGCTGGGGTTGCTCGGGAGAAAATTGACGGGCAACCCAATGGAATGTTGTTGGCTCTGTGAAGGCAATTGTCCCCGCAGCAGTAATTCCAGAAAATGCCTAAGGTGTGGGGGCCAAAATAATGTTGTTCGACTTAATCCCTCCCAGACGCGGCAACTCAAGGACTGTTTGCAGACAGGCAGAGATACGGAGCCTTTGTTGTTTGATCAGGGAACTGGCCGAGGTACCCAGCTTGGCAGGGGAAACCAGACAACCAGAGGCTGTATGTGGAGCTGGCAATCCGCTGGTCCCCCACTAATTTACAGCGGATCCTAGCACTGGTAGATCCTAGTGCAGACTGCAGTCTAGTTTATGGGAACCCAGATAAATTTCTGGGCAAAGCTGCATTTATGGACCGTTATGGGAGCCAGTCAGTGAAGGTGAAACCTGTGTGTCTGCATCTTGCCATTGACCACTTGACTCCCCACCTGTACACTGCGTACGTTTCTCCTATACCGGAATATATTCTGGGGGTGGACATTTTGCATGGTCTGGGCTTGCACACCACGGCCAGAGAATTCAGACTCTGAGTCCATGTAGTAAAGCCGGTACTGGGGGGGACATACACATCACCAGTCCGAAGTTCTGCCACAACCCTGATGGGTTACTTCCACTTATCAATACCGTTTGCCAGGTAGGAATACAGAGGTAACTGAGACTATTAAGAAGTTAGAGGAGGAGGGCCAGGCGCGGTGGCTCAAGCCTGTAATCCCAGCACTTTGGGAGGCCGAGACGGGCGGATCACGAGGTCAGGAGATCGAGACCATCCTGGCTAACACGGTGAAACCCCGTCTCTACTAAAAAAATACAAAAAACTAGCCGGGCAAGGTGGCGGGCTCCTGTAGTCCCAGCTACTTGGGAGGCTGAGGCAGGAGAATGGCGTAAACCCGGGAGGCGGAGCTTGCAGTGAGCTGAGATCCGGCCACTGCACTCCAGCCTGCGCGATAGAGTAAGACTCAGTCTCAAAAAAAAAGAAAAAAAGAAGTTAGAGGAGGTGCAAATAGGGTGTGGCATCCATAGCCCCTACCATTTTCCAGTATGGCCAGTCAGAAAGCCTGATGGGATTTGGCGGATAACAGCAGATTATCAGGAACTGAATAAAGTAATACCCCTTCTGCATGTATCTGCACCTTCCATCACGGATTTGATGAACTTCTTGACAACAGAACTGAGACAATGCCACTATGTGGTGGAATTGACCAATGCATTCCGCTCAATCGACATTGCTCCAGAGAGCCAGGAACAATTTGCTTTCATGGGAGGGCTACAAAGGACTTTCACAGTGTCGCTGCAGGGCTATATGCATAGTCCCACCACGTGTCATGATTTTATTAATGATGTCACGTTAACCTCTGATTCTCTTGCAGATTTAGAAGTAGCAACACTCTTCTTGCCTGGGATTGGGACGATGCTCCTGAGACAGTCTTTCTGGTAGCCTAGTGGGCTATTTAGCAGGCACAAGCCATACACGTGGTTGGCCAGAGGTGCCCATTGAAACTAGATGTGTTTCAACATCTAGTTGAAACACATCAACGTACTGCTGCTGCCTGGATTGCTGCTGCAGTCCAGCCTAGTACTGCT